>NC_026159.1:6771142-6834927 GCF_000512975.1 Sesamum indicum | reverse complement strand
TTCACTCCAATTCAGTAATTTTTTTTATATTTTTTAAAGAATTACAAACACGTCTAAGTAGATATTGTTTTTTTTGCACTAATAGAAATGGGACAAAAGAAAAATGAAAAAGAAAGAAAAAGCATTGGGACAAGAACCACAATCTCAAAAGAGAAAACCCCTTAAACAAATATAGGTTTGACCATTCCAATACCCTAAATTACCTATTGAAAAATAAAAATAAAAATCCAACAACATACATAAAATCATAGAAAATATTGTAGCTACCATATCATTTATAATAAACAATAAAAGTAGTTTGGGATCTTTGAAAAGGTAATGAGGTTACATATATACATATACTAGAAACAAATTAAACAAAGGTGATGTGTAGATTCAATGGTTGCCCACTTTTGTATCACAAATTGGGAAGATGAGAAGTTTCTTTTAATTAAAAAAGAGCACAAGGAATATATATATATATATATACATAGTTGGCATTAATTCAAAAGGTTGCACTATAAATCCAATGCCCCAACCACTTTTTCTTCACTTGTTCTCTTCCTCTTCCATTTTCACTATGCCCTATACTTTATTTCCTACTTGTGTTTTTTTTTTTTAGTATTGATCCGCTGTGAAAATACTCATACTTACACAATTTTTCTACATTAAAAAAAAAAAAAGAAATGTTGAAATGCACCCCCTATTTTTTTTCAAAAAAGAAGTTTGTTGCTTCCTGCATTAGGGGGTTGTGTTGTTTTGTGTTCTTAAAAGTTCAGAAAAGCACGTTGCCTTCTTCTTTTTCTTTTTTGCTTAAAAAGAAGTTAGTTATTAACAATTTCATAGGGAGATCACTTGTTACATTGAACTGGTACGCGCATGTGTATATTTAATATACAGTTTCGATAAATTGTAAATATCACTTGATATTAAGTTAAATTACACAAACACCCCTTGTTCTTAGAAAAATTACAAATACATTCTCCGTTTAATGGTGAAACTTTACACAAATATCTTTCAAGGGATGTAGCTATAATTTTATAAAAAGTCGAAAGTGTTTGTGTAATTAAATATAATTTTAGGGAGTATCAACAATAATTTACTCTATAAATTTTATTGTGATGGTTTGGGTGGAGGGTTGTTGAATCTTGTGTGGCCTATGGTTGTACAAAGGAGTGTACTATATTAATATATGTCTGAAGCAAATTGGTGAGGTGGTTTTTAAGGGGATATGTTGCTATAATATGGGGTCTTAGAGTTTTTCTTTTTTTCTCGGGAATAAATATGATCAGAAATTTTAAAGATAAAGTTTATTTTCATCCCTAATGTCTTTTTAATTATTGACTTCAAATTAGTCCATTGGATGAGTTTTGGGCGTTAATTCTGGGCAAATTATGCAATTTTCTTAATTACTCTTCTTAACATTTTACCTTATTGAGGTAAATAATTATGGTCCCGCATATTTAAATATCAATTACAGTTTGGTTTATCTGAAAATATATTTGGTTTGTGCAACATATTGATTTACAAGATACTTGTTGTAACATGTTTTTACAAAATTAAAATAATAATAATGGAGAAGTGTTTTATGTAGAACTATTTTCCAGTGTGTGTGTGTGTGTGTTTTTTTTCAAATTAACAATGTTGATGCTGGAATTATACTTTTAACAAAATAAGATGTTGTGTACGAGTAGTTAATAACTTAAATAATTTATTAACTTAACACTAAGTAAATACGTAAGTCTTATTGGGTCTTTTTTGGCGTATGAGAGCTCTTATAGAATGATATAAACATACTTAACAAATTAATTATTTATCAACTTAAAATTATATAATCATATAATATTCACTTACCTTTTAAAAAAATATTAGTATTTTTTCAATAAAGTAAATATATATTTTGGACTTGAGGACTCCTGCATAGTGAGATCTAAGCATATCAAATAATTTGAATAACTTGTGACCTTGAAACTAAATAAGCACACAATATGACTAATATTTGACAAAATTAGCATATTAACTATACTTTTCCTTTATATCCAAATTAGATAGTGTAGAAGACCGTAAGATGGTTAGGGTCTTTCACTGGAGAAAAGGTAAAAGATGAAAACATGGGTAGACAGGCTACAGCCACCATTCAAGAATTTCACCAGAAGAAATCAGGCATTTTTCTGGAGACAAGCAGACTGTAAAATGCACCGCCTTATGGAGACAAGCTTTTGTCCTACCTAATTTGTCATCACAAAGCAAAATTTCATCACCCTATTTATCAAGTTAAAGATACATTCTGCTAAGACAACTGAAATGATCACCGAATATAGATAGATATGAACGCGTCCCACAGTAAAATATGTCTCACTCAAACCGGTGGTTCGACTTCTCATGGGAAATTCAAGTCAGTATTGTAGGATGAATAGGTGGTGGACTAATTTACATGCACAACATCACCATGCTCAAGAAACAAAACTGTTAGACCTGTTGCTCATGCATGTCCGAAATGTTCAGGCTTCACTTTTCTTCTTCTTCTTTTTCTCCTTCTTCTGTTTAGGGGTTTCTGCGTCTTCCCCATCATTCTCAGCATGTTTCCTCTTCTTTTTCTTCTTCTCGCCTGCATCCGCATTATCCGTTTCACTTGGCAACGCGGCGTGTTTTCTCTTTTTCTTCTTCTCTCCCCCATCTGCATTCTCATGTTCAGTTGTCATCTCAGCATCATCTGGTAAGTGCTTCTTTTTCTTCTTTTCCTTCTTCCCAACTGCTTCACTTTCAGGTTCAGCTCCATCTGCCATGGCGGCGTCTTCTACATTCTTCTTCTTCTTTTTCTTTTTCTCACTCTTTTGCTCTCCATCAGTAACCGGCACATCACTGCCTGGTTGCTGATTGTGGGATGGAACAGTTTCGTCCTTGGACAATGATTCTGTTAGGCCTAGAACTGAATCCGCTGCTGGATTGTAAGTCTGCATAAGAGGAGAAGAAATTTAGACCTGCAAACAGGAAAAAATATTTCAGCTTTTAACTATAGAACTTGTTTTCAGACCTTAGCTGGAGTAATCAAACCCCCAGATCCTTTCTTCCGGTCCTTGTCATAGACTTCAATCTTCGGTTTGCCTTTTACAGACCCAGCAGAACGACCAAGTTCTCTGCCTTCTAAGCTCCTTAATCGTGCTTCAAGCTACATAACACAAAAGAGAAGTCATAACAGAAAAAAGGGTTAAAACAGGATGCTTGAAACTTTCTATCAAAATACAAGTTGAATTACCTTGGCTCTGTTCTCCAAACCCATAGAATTATCTTCCCCATCTCCAAGAGCATCACATCGAATTGCCAAGGCAGCTTTTGCAGCAAGAGACCTTGAAATTTTACCCTTGTGCTTAGGTGCTGCTTGACCAATTAAAGATGCATGATATATAAGTCCATATTTAGGAGTCGCATGCTTTGTCTTCAGTGCTCGGAAAAGAGCTTTCTCTGCACCAAGTATCTGAACTGTACTTCCCGGTTGCTTAGCCAGATTTAATAAGCTGCCTCCATGCGCAATCAAGCGAGCACCAACAAGTTCTCCAACAAGAGCCGTAAGATTTGGGGCAATGGTGTTCATCCTGCTCTTTAGATAGTCGTAGAGTTGAGCTCTGTACTCTGCAAGAGAGAGAACTTGGTTGCACAAATCTTTGATGTTCTCCAAATCCAGGTCACTAACTTCAGTTCCCATGGAAATCATGGCAGCCTCTTTCAGTTCTGCCTCAACTTCTTCTTGGAGTATCTATGAACATTTGAGAGAATGTGTGAGCACAAGAACAAATCCCAGTCAAATACGACAGGATAAAAAAACTTAAAAGAAATTTATTCTTCTTCCTATTTCAAGAGCGTGTTAGATGTATTAAATACAACATAAATCATGCATTGTTCATTAGAACCGTAGGGGGCAGAGGAGAACTCAAAGGCCAGAACTCCCACATTAATTCTAAACTTGGGAACTAGAAACACCTAACATACCATCCTGAATCAAGCTCAAGAATATTAAGAATGTCTAATCATATTCCAGTCTAAAGCTTACAACCTGAAGCCCAAATTCTTCAATATGTCAAAAGTACTGATTTTAGTTGGTTGGACATCTTTCATATGCATTATGCGATGACTCGAGCAAGAGAAATAAATATGTATTACCACATGAATGACACGAAATTCATTTGACTAGCATGACTAGTGAACAAACTCTATCTTTATATGCATGTGTCAGTTCAGTAGTATTTACTCATTCATCCGGTTACTTGGTTGGTTGATTTATAGTTAAAATAAAATATATTTTATTATATTTGTTATTATCACAAATTCATACGGCAGGAGTGGGTAAAAGGAAACAAGAACCTAAACCTCTACCTCAGAGAAATCAAGCTTCGCAGCATTTGTTCGGTTGCCCATCAACTTAACTGTCTTTGCATAAAGGATATTGTCTTGTATGATCTTTGCAAGTTCTGGAAAATGCCAACCATACCATTCCCTGACCCTCATTGCATACGTATTCAGCTCCTTGTCAAGGTCATCCAACAAGCTAATGGCTTGTATTATCATTGTATCAACCTAGATTAACAACCAACAAAATTCATCAGTTAAAAACAGACTAGATAGACATTATGAAAACATTCTAAAGTAATGTTAATTGATACACTGTAAAAAGCTGCAATGACATTAACACAAGGAAGGGCCAATAAATACTGTCATATCACAAAAATATTGCCCTATTCTTGAATAAATATACGACTAGGCTCTCAGTTCAGACTAAAACTCTCACTTTTAATTGTTTAAGTGCACTACAGGGCTTTCACTTCTAAATGTGGTCCTGAACACAGGTTCCTCAAAATGGAGAGCTGTGTACAAAGCATGCAAGAACATCGTTGTTCTCCCTTTCCTGTCCCCGCCCCCCGCCTAAGCCACCTTTCTTCTTTTCTTGGATGTACAATATAGTCAACTTCTGTATTATATAACCAACAAAGGGAAGCTGCAGAAAGGCCTAAGAATGGTAGTTAGAACAGTTGCCAAGTTCCCTCTTCTATTGAGTGCTAACTTCATTTGTTTACTTTTCCTCAAAAAAGGTGCCAGGATTCATTTTGCAAAATTTTCTGATAGCATCTAATAAGATTAGGTTACTTAACAAACGACACTGGTAGGGTCATCCCTTGTTAGACAACTCCTATTATGCATTATGAGACTTTATAAATCCAATCAGCATTCGCACGGTTAAATTTGTTACCCTTGTTTTTACTACGAACACACATCTTTCAACACAACTAAGAAAGGATGTCAATATCTTCTGGAATAGATTATATCAGATTCCAACATAAATTACGTGGTATTTCCTGCGCTAAAGAACAAAAACTCCACCTCATAGTACATCTTTACACAGAAATAGCAAGGGGAAGGTGAAGGGATTCCATTACCAGAATCAGCATACAATTACAATAGATAAACTGCAACGAGATTCACCTTATCAGGACTGAATTTCAATTTGTATCTTGACAAGCTATGAGATAAACCCAAGCTCATTGGAGCCAAATCTTGTGAAGCTAGACCAGATATAAGTTCAGTCAACTGACTTCTCACGCCTCTCATCAGCTCCATGACAGCATTATTGTGAACACATTCTATTTGCTGCAATGCATAAACAATCAGCTTAACTGAAGCAAGACAGACCAGCTGCACATAAGTACAGCATAGTGACACATCTCTTAGGTTATGATGCTAACTTACCAGCTTCTCTTTGATTGTGTTCCCAAGTTTGGAATCAGCTACAGCTAAAATGTCACCCTCACAATGGCTACGCAAAAATTTGCGGAGACCTTTGCTGGGTTTACTATCTATCAGTAAAGTCGCAGCTGACAAAGCCTCAGATGTGTTCTCGAACTTGGAAAAGGCTTTCAGCTTGACAACCTAATGTTGACATAAAAACAATTGTTATTGCATCCATATAACAAGCCACAAAAACTAAAAAAGGCCAAGGGGAGTCAAGAAAGGACAGCAGTGTTTAGTCTGTGTTCCAGCACTTAATTATATAAAATAAAAAAACTAATTTTCTTTTAAGTTTCGTCTAAGCCTAAATATCTATTTCTCCTCCATTCTCTTCCACCCTCGTCTCACTTTTCCACGTGACAAATGAGGCGCTGATTAAAATTTGCAACCTCAGCAATGTTACAGCTTGTGATATGTCAGTCAAAGCTGATGTATCAAGCTGATATTTCAGTAGCTTTAAACCAGGAAACTATGATTCAATGAATTTTCCAGAAGTCATTTTTTTTCTTTCTTTTTAATCTGAATTTTTTTTTCTGACAAAGACTATAGTTACAAATAAAACTTAACAAAGAACCAGGTGACTCCAAAATCTTTAAAATTGGAAGCCCAGTATTTCCCCAGAATATAACACTGAAGTCATTATTCGATAAAATGAACTTTTATAACTTTCAAATTTTCCCATTTTCCGTGTGAATGTTAAAATAGCGCCAACAAGAAGAAAATCTTTAGACGGCTCACACACAGGAGGAGGTCTAAGTGCAAATAGAAAGATTGAGAAGTCCGGCTAATTTTCAAATGTTGAAGTGAGAACAATGCTGCTCCCTAGTTTACTCGTATGTTTGTCCTCAATCTAACAAATGTACAATTGATTAACCTAACACGAATTCAAAATCCAGACCTGTCTAGCAGAATCAGGAGAGGCGAACTCCTTCCCCAAGTCCTGCAACACGAAAGAAAATCAGAAACAAAAACCGAAGAAATACAAGCAACACATCACCCAACCAAAACTAATTAAACGAAAATGAAACAAACAGAGGCTCAGAACAAAACACACCTCAACTTTCGACAGCTTTCCTTCATCCAAGACTTTAAAAAGGGCAAACCCCGCCGGGGTCTCAAACAGAAGCAGCATTCTTGCTTTTCCTCAACCAAAACTGAGAGTTATCGGTTTCTCCTAACAAAAACAAATACCTAACTTGAACACAAGAGCAAAGTCGACGTCAGTCCCAATCTGGAGAAGACTGAGAAAGAACCAAGGTCGCACGCCGGCGACTAAAGGTGCAGCGGAGCCACCACTCAGCAGAGAATTAGGGTTTTAGGAGAAAGGGTTCTAGCGTGTAGGCGAATTTATAAGAAAGGAGATTTGTGCTTAATTATACAATAAAATATTAGTATTTCTTTTTAATTCCTAAGGTCTAAAATAACAATTTTAATAAATTAATAATATAATAATTTTCAAAAAAATGATCTTATATAAACTTATGGTCACTTCAATATTGTAAATTAATAATTATATTACAAATATAATTAGAACAACTTAATAAAATAAATTCTATTATTGTTTTTTTTAAAATTTAAAATTAATTATATTTTATTTTAATTTTTCTTACTGCATCCAAAAATCTTATATTGCAACGAAAAATTATGAAAGAGTTGTTGCTGTTATGAGTGCTTTTTTCCGTATACTTGATTATAAAGTTATTGTATCATATTCAATTTCATCGGCACCGACATTTTTACCAACACTAGTTACAATTTTTTCTAAAATTCGAACCTTTAAACATGTATCATTTTCACGGAGATAATTCAATGGGTGATTGACATCCATTTTGTTGCGGTAACCAAAGCCATTAATCATCAAATCAAGTTCATGAATCAGTAGTTCATTCATCTAAATTCCTTGAGAATAATATAAGTTGGTTGGAACAGGAAAAAAATCTCTTTAAATTAATAAATTATTAATTTATCTATTATGTAATATATTTTTAAATTAATAAAATTATGTGGTCTCAATATTATTAATTTATAGAGATTTTACTGTAATTGAGATAACTATATTGCCTTCCATAACATTTGGTGTAATTATAAATGGACATTATGTGATTTGAAATATTGGATTTAGTACTTCTGACATTTTTATTCTCGTCTAATAAATAGATCACTTTATTAGTCAAATTTCACAAAATTTGTTGATATAAAAGAGAGTAAAAGATCATATTTAACCACAATTGATGTACTACTAACTTATTACAGATCAAATAATTTTATTTTTTTTTTACTAAACTACCTTTATAAGTGTAAATATGTTTCTCATTTCATGTATTAGTGCGTGTGACAATGTATAAAAGTCAATATAACTTGAAAATGCTTGCTAATTGTCCAGCCTCTACGCTTAAAATTGACTTCACCACACGGTGGTTTGTGTGGTGAGCAAGGATACTCAAAAAATTGCTATTTGTTCCCTTACTTGGAAAATGCTCGACTTGCTCAAGCAAATAACACAATCATAAAAGTCATCAATGTTCATGTGTAGGTTATTTAAGCATGCATCTCTACTATTAATATCAATTAAACAACGAAAGTTTTTCACTTAATCAGGAATTTTACTCATAAGTTCGTAGTGCAATACCTTTGTAACTTGGCTTTTAAGTTTTTTGCTAATGTAATTGTAGCATATATGGTAAGGATAATAAAAAGATAGATAGTACTGACAAACAATTTTTGAATTGCGACAAACATTGCTTTGCAGTCTCCGCCAGCCTACATCAAAAAAGCTATTTTGCCCTCAATAACATGAAAAATATGTTAACGAAGCCTTACTCAATTGAAGAAATTAAGACCCCACAACCATATGCGTGGGGTATTGTTCCTACTGCATAGTAGGTGTTGTCTACTACAATAGTATGTTCTGATTAGATGTAGTTTATTTGATATTATTGGACATGGTATGATTATTGATTATTATATATTGATATTCAGCAAAAATAATTATAATTGATTTACTTCAATTAATACTAGTTCATTAGTCTTACTCAAATTATAAAAAAATAAAAACCCATGAAAAACATATGCATGGCCAACAACCTATACAAACAGATTGTCATAATCACTGCATAGTTTAGAGAAGATAGTATTGGACGTAGGCAAAAGAATTAAGTGGAGTTCCCAGTTGAATAACCATTGCAAACTCTCACACCTAAACAAGTTGTCTTCAGCCAACAAAGCTTATGGATAAATATTTACCTCAAAAATTACTTTGAATACCAGCTGAAATTTAGACGTTGGCCCAGCTCAGCAGAATGACCAACCCACCGCCGACCTACAATTACAAAACATTGACGGAGAGTTGAGCTTCAATTACCACATCAACTACCTATTATCGGAGAAAGAAATTTCGAATGAGTACAGCAGAAATAATAAATTAAAAATTCTTTTCAACTAATTTTCAGAAGTAAACTTATAAATGCTTATTTTAAACAGTTGCAAATACCACAAGACATCGGCATAATGATATTTCCCAAGCACTTCTCATTGACCATGCACGTCGATACACAGCCTATAACCACATGATAGAATAGAACTTCCCACAGTCTTTATCTTCACTGGACGTTGTCCTCTCTTACTGAGCTGAAAATCCCACAAAACAAGTGCTCGTTTGTGCTTCATGTCTCCAACAAGTTCCAGATATGGGTAACAATGTATGATCTTAGAAGGGAAAATACTTTGCCCATCTTGCTTGACATGAGAAGGCAAATTGGGATCATTTCAGGTTATCAGAGTTTAAGACATCTTATACTAATAATGTGCTAAAAACACTCCACATACGGACACGTTTGACGGCTCAAAACACCCCAATTAAACAGAGGCTGTTTTCTACTGATTACATGCGAAATAAGCAATACACTGAATAAGTTTAAGATAAAATTGTAGAACAGAAGGCCTAATTTACATGCACTAACCAAAATCATGCTCATGAAACAAAACTGCTAGGCCTGTTGCTATGCATATGTCTAGAATTTTCAGTCTTCACTTTTCTTTTTCTTCTTTTTGTCTTTCTTTTTAGCAGGGGTTGCGTCACCTTCACCGTCAGGTTCGGCGTGTTTTCTCTTCTTTTTCTTCTTCTCGCCTGCATCAGCATCTTCTTGTTCATTTGGCAGCTCAGTGTGTTTTCTCTTCTTCTTCTTCTCTCCCCCATCAGCGATCTCCTGTTCAGTCGTCATCTCAGCATCATCTGATAAGTGCTTCTTCTTTTTCTTCTTTTCCTTCTTCCCTACTGCTTCACTTTCAGGTTCTGCACCATTAATTCCGTTTGCCATTTCAGCATCTTCTGCATCATTCTTCTTCTTCTTCTTTTTCTTACTCTTTTGCTCTTCATCAGCAGAAGGCACATGAGTCTGAGATGGTAATGTTTCATACTTGTCTTTCTTGGACAATGATTCAGTTAGTCCTAGGATTGAATCGGCAGCTGGGTTGTAAGTCTGCATGGAAAGAAAGGAAATTTAGACATCAGAGGAAAACATCTGGTAGTATTTTACCAAAGATTTGATTCAGACCTTGGCTGGAGTGATCAAACCCCCTGATCCTTTCTTCCTGTCCTTGTCATAAAATTCAATCTTTGGTTTGCCTTTTGCAGACCCAACAGAACGACCAAGTTCTTTGCCCTCTAAGTTCCTTAAACGAGCTTCAAGCTACACAAAACAGACAGTTAATGACAGAAAATGGAGTTATGGCTTGCAACTTTCTATTAAACCACAAGTTCAAGTACCTTAGCCCTATTCTCCAAGCCCATAGAATTATCTTCCCCATCTCCAAGAGCATCACATCGAATTGCCAGAGCAGCCTTTGCAGCAAGAGACCTTGAAATTTTACCCTTGTGCTTAGGTGCTGCTTGACCAATTAAAGATGCATGATATATGAGTCCATATTTAGGAGTCGCATGCTTGGTCTTCAGTGCTCTAAAAAGAGCCTTCTCTGCACCAAGTATCTGAACTGTACTTCCTGGTTGCTTAGCCAGATTTAATAAGCTGCCTCCATGAGCAATCAAGCGAGCACCAACAAGTTCTCCAACAAGAGCCGTAAGATTTGGGGCAATGGTGTTCATCCTGCTCTTTAGATAGTCGTACAGTTGAGCTCTGTATTCTGCAAGAGACAGAACTTGGTTGCACAAATCTTTGATATTCTCCAAATCGAGGTCACTAACTTCAGTTCCCATGGAAATCATGGCTGCCTCTTTCAGTTCTGTTTCAACTTCTTCTTGGAGTATCTATGCACATTGAGAACACGTGTGAGCATAAGAGCAACAGAATCCCAGTCAAAGAAGAAAGAAACTTGCAGAAATTTATCCTTCTTCCAATTTCCAGTGCATGCTAGAGGTATTAAATACAATATAAACCACGCATTTCTCAACCCGACTAGTTCATTAGAACCATGGGGGGGCCCAGACGAACTTTAGAGGGTGCATAATTAGCCAAGTACTGGCCTAAGGAGAACTTAAGGTCAGAACTCCCACATCAATTCTAAACTTGGGAACTAGAAACAAGTAAAAAGTAAAAAGAACATAAATCTCTACCTCAGAGAAATCAAGCTTCGCAGCATTTGTTCGGTTGCCCATCAACTTCACTGTCTTTGCATAAAGGATATTGTCTTGTATGATCTTTGCAAGTTCCGGAAAATGCCAACCATACCATTCCCTGACCCTCATTGCATATGTATTTAGCTCCTTGTCAAGGTCATCCAACAAGCTAATGGCTTGTATTATCATTGTATCAACCTAGAGTAACAACCATCAATCCATCAGTTAAAAAGATAATAGATATAGATACTATGAAAGCAAACATTTTAAATACTGTTAGTTGATGATCCAAACATAGGTTCCTCAAAATCTATAGCTGTGTACAAAGCATACAAACAACTCATTGTTCTCCCTTTTCCGCTCCACCCCCTCCTCCAACTCCACCTTCCTTAATGTAAAATATCATCAACTTCTGTATTTGATAACCAACAAAAGGAAGGTGCAGAAACTTGTAATGATGGCAGTTCAATCTGCTGCCAAGTTCCCCCTTCCATTGAGTACTAACTAACTTCATTTGTTTACTTTTTCAAAAGAAGCTGCCGAGATACATTTTTTCACAACTTTCTGATGACTCTAATAAGATCAGTCACTGGTATCATCATCCTCTGTTAGTTGTGAACTCCTATTATGCATTACGAGACATGTATATACCCAAATGGCATTTGTACGGTTATATTACAGTCATTTATCTTTTCAAAGGCACATCTTTTAATGCAACTGATAAAGGATGTCAATATCTTCTGGGTTAATTGGCCTTTCTCCAACTTTCAAGAATTATAACTCCAGCGCGTAGTACATCTTTATACAAATAACACGGGGAAGGTGAAGAGATCCCATTATCAGAATGAACATACAGTTACAACAGATAAACTGCAAAGAGATTCACCTTATCAGGACTGAATTTCAGTTTGTATCTTGATAAGCTGTGTGATAAACCCAGGCTCATTGGAGCCAAATCTTGTGAAGCTAGACCAGATATAAGTTCGGTCAACTGACTTCTAACACCTCTCATCAGCTCCATGACAGCATTGTTGTGGACACATTCAATTTGCTGTGAGGCATAAACAATCAGCTTAATGGAAAGCAAGACAACAAGCTGGACATAATTACAGCATTGTGACACATCTCCTTGGTTATTGTGTCTAACTCACCAACTTCTCTTTGATTGTGTTCCCAAGTTTGGAATCAGCTACAGCTAAAATGTCACCTTCACAATGGCTACGCAAGAATTTGCGGAGACCTTTGCTGGGTTTACTATCTATCAATAAGGTCGCAGCTGACAAAGCCTCAGAGGTGTTCTCGAACTTGGAAAAGGCTTTTAGCTTGACAACCTAATGTTGACATAAAACATTTGTTATCAGAACCATCAAGTTAATATAGACCCAAATACTATAAAAAAAGCCAAGATGAGTGGGGAAGCTGAGTCCCTAATATTCTTACACCGTCATTTCATTTTTCCACTTGCTCCACCTCACAATTAAACTTACAACCTCAGCACTGTTACAGCAATGCCAGTCAAAAGCTGATAGATTAAGGAAACAATTTCATTTGATTTTAACCAGTAATCGATATTCAATTTTACAATAGCCATTAGTTTTCTTTCCTTTAGTAACACTTAAAAAATTGGAGCACATTAAAAATAAAAATCGAAGTCAATTTTAGAAGACAAACTCTCACTTCATGGAGTTCTAAGGTATGGATTATTTTGTTAAATTTAGCCTTTTTGGGTGAACAATAAAAGAAAAACACCAACATGATGAAAATCTTTGGTCGGCTCATACATAGGAGGTGGTCTAAGTGCCAATAAAAGAGTGACAAAATCCTGCTTTATACAGAACTAGATAGGCGATGTTGAAGTGAGAACAATGCTCCTACTTCACATGGAATCAAAGTCACTTGTCTGTCTATAATCTGACACATTTATAATTCAACAAATTGCAAAGGCAGCATTAACACGAATCATAATCCAGACCTGTCTAGCAGAATCAGGAGTAGCGAACTCCTTCCCCAAGTCCTGCCATACGGAAAAATAGAAAGAAATCACAAACAAAAAACGAAGAAATACAAGCAACACAACAGACAACAACAGAAAATAAAAGAAAAGAACACAAACAGAGGCTCTGCACAAAACACACCTCGACTTTGGACAGTTTTCCTTCATCCAAGACTTTGAAAAGGGCAAACCCCGCGGGAGTTTCAAACAGCAGCAGCATTCTTGCTTCTCCTCAACCAAAACTGATAGTTACCTGTTTCTCCTAACAGAACAAAGACCTAACTTAAATACAAAAAAGAAATCCAAAGTTAGCCGCAACCTGGTGAGAACTCAAACAGGACCGAGCTTTGAGAGATAATGAGGTTGAATCATCAATTCATTTCTTCCCATAAATTATTATGTAGCTTTTCCTTCTAAAAAAACATGCTAAGGAAGTGCGTGAAAAATTGAACCTGAAAACACGCCGGCGTGCGGCGGAGCCACCACTCAGCAGAGTATTAGGGTTTTAGGAGAAAGGGGTTCTAGTGGAGAGAAGCGTGTAGGCGCATTTATATATAGAACCCTAGACTTGGTGCACAATAACATAATGGAGGTTACTTATTTTCATTTTCCTGCTTATTTAATAAATATTTTTTATATTTTAAAATATGTATATATAAATTAACACCTATTTCAAAAACAACATAAATAAATATATAATCAAATTAAGGGTATCATTGTCATAATAAAAAATTGGTGTAATTGTATCACAAAGTGCAAAGTGCCTTTTTTTTAATATTACTAGTCGTTGTTGCACGTCATTCCCATTAGCACAACCATTCCGTTAAATAACTCTATATTTATAGGGGTTTCAATCTTGATATTGGCATTAGTATTTTCATATATAAGAGGACATGTTTCGAAATAGAGTAATCCGATCTTACTCGGAGTAAGTTGAAATACTCAAATAGTAATTAAAAAATACAAGATTGCAATAATTGAAAAGTAAGAAGTTGGACATTTTGGGATTTCCCTTTATTGACTTAGAATCCAAAGTAAATAAATAATCAGAAAAATGATGTTTGGCTAATCAAAGTAACTATGAAAGTTAAGAAAAAAGAAACTTTATGCCCTCAAAAATAAAATATATAAAATTATTTATCTTTGATAATAATAAAATAATGAAGAACTATATGAGTTTTCTATGAATTGTGATGTTAATGAATTTGAGGAATTTGGAGGTTTGGTGTGAATTATGTATTTTTTGTTAACAATCATATATACACTTAAGTTTTAAATATGTGGCCATCAATAAAAAATTTTATGTCTCTCTTATGGACTGATATGAATTACATATCAATGACATGCATAAAGATATTCACGTACACAAGCCTAAGAATGTATACGGCTAAATTTATTTGAAATATCTTATAAATACTATACCTTATAAGATGTTTTGATAAATAAGATGTTAGAGCGTCCGACATAATAAAATTTTCATATTATAATAATGAGCGAAAGTTTTAAAAGCTTATAAGCTCTCAAACATCTATAATAATGACCGGAAGTCTACAAGTTTTTTTAAAAAAAAATTCCAACGATTTTTAAAAGCTTATAAGCTCTCAAACATTTTATAAGTTGACAAGCCAAAGTATAAGTTGAGTTTATGGATTTTACTTATTGAACCCGTGACGAAACAACCCGACACACTACAGAAGAATTGATTTTATGCTACATTATAAATGACCACAACTTAAAAATTATTGTAAATCAATACTATTAATTATGGTCGAATAAAATCTATGCGGCGACTTAAATTTTTTACCACGGCTAATTAAATCATGGTTTTTAGCTCTGGTCAAAATATTTGTCATGATTTTAACTATGGCTAATATTTTGACATAATTCGCAGAAAACAATGCTTAACGACCATTGCAGAACTATGACTAATTTATATTGATAACTATTTAATTTTTTTTATAATAATTAATCGTAACGAAAAATTATATTTCTTTTATAACCAATAACAATCACAAAAAATGTTACACTGCTATCAACTATGAAAAAAGAAAAGAAAAGAAAAGAAATTGGGAAGATCCACCAGATTAGACCAATGACAGCCCAAACAAATAAGATGTACATTTATCCACAACTTTTGGGCCCCATTAGAGTTTGGATCAGATAATTTGCCCCGGTAAAATATGGGCTTATCTTTTCTGTCTTTTCCCATTTCTTCTTGTCTTGAATGCATTATGCAATTCTTTTTAGGAATAATTATATTTACATCCATAATTTATAATTTATTTATATAAATTATTCTTATTTTTTTGCATAAGTATAAAAATTATTCTTAACACTTAAAAAATAAGAATAATTTATATAATGATATTAATATATTTAAAGGAAAAACATCAATTATATAAAGGGTAAAAGCAAAATACTAATAAAATTGTGAGAGTATTTTTGTCTATTTGATATTAAAATTAAAGATTTTAAAAGATTGTATAAAAAATAAGTTGGGCTTACTTTTTTTTTATTTTTAAAGAACTTATAAGATTTTAAATATCTTATTTTGAGTCTTACAGGTTTTTTAAGAAATTATCACTAGCAGACAATTTTATAGAGCTTATAAGCTCTCAAACAACTTATAAGATATTTTGAAGAGCTTATAAACTCGGCAAAAGACCCTCTAAATTCGGCACGAAATTACATTTAATCATCATTTTGAGAAAAATGAGTTTTCAATCCCACAAAATAACCGAAAAGTGTTACAATTGGTCTCAAAATTTGTCAAAACTATCCAAATGTAGTCCCACGTGTCAAACTATCGAAAAAGACACGTGAGTCTCATATTAAGTGGCTATAATTGATACTGATTTGATACATTTTCTAAATTAATGGGACTAAAACTTATTTTTTTTAATTAAGATTAATACAGATCTAACGTGACTAGGCGTAAGGTAATATACCTAATGCCAACTAAAATTATAGTCAGATTAGCCCTAATTAGAGTCTGGCCCTTATTCGCCTACAATGATATAGGTGAGCAGAAAAAAGTTAGATGATAGACGCCTGGATGCATCTTCAAATAAGACAGTTGTCTCATACAATGGGTCATGGGTATAAATACCCATATATTTATGAAAGTCAAGATAATTGTTCCCAAGGAATTACATCATTTTACTTCGACCTATCATTTCTATTAAATCTAATTTAAACGTAAAAAATGCTTATATAGGATCAAGTCCAATAAACCCTTTTGTATAGGTTCCGATTTTATCCCCTTCATTCCATCAAATTTGACAATTAGAGACGATTCACGACCATTGAAAATCGAACCACATAAAAAATATATGCTAATACATCTTTCGAGATTATTAACACCTAACTAATGGGTTCAACCCCATTATAGAGAGTTATGCCAACTCTATCTACTAAGGTTACGCGTAATCCTTTCAATCATATTATGACCTAATTACAATTGGAAATCTCTCTCAATTAAAGGGAACAAACCACGCATTAGTACCTTAGAAATTGGAATAATTATACTCCTCTTTTTTTAAATTTGTTTTGATTATACGGAATCTTATGTAGTTTAAAAAAAATTATATTTTATACCTTTGAATTATTAGCAGACTCGAAAGAGATATCAACATAGCAAAAAAATAATTTCAATTTAGTCCCATAAATTACGAATGTGCCAAATTTGGTACGAATTATTGTCACTTAACTGCCACACGAGCATCTCGTCAGCTTCTAACAATGGGTCCGTTTTTGCAACGAAAAAGTCAATACAGGAGCCTAAAATTGAATATTCTGATAAGCACGGGACCAAATATAATACTCTCTTTTTGTGGGGTTGAAAAAGCATTTTTCATAAAATTTTAATTGATGATATTGTTTTCATCTGTTCTATACAAATATAGACAACATGATATCCACTAAAATCCAAAGTGCACCAACTTTTGGCATAATTTGTTCATAAAATGTTATTTTGCATTCACACTCCACAAATTTATACAAATGTAAAACTTGCTAAAGCAATTCAGCGTTTGTTGGAACACCTTTTTCGAAATACCAAGGTTAAAATTCTAATAAAATTAGAGTAAATTGCATTACCCCATGTATTTTGGTAAAATAGCATGAAATTTTATAGTATTCTTTTTATAAGCAAAAAACCCCACGTGTTATTAATTAAAAATGCAGCAGAACAATCTCTCTCCGTTTGAAACTAAAAGAAAGTGTTTGACACGCGCATATTGTACAAATTGGCTTCATTTTTGGCTTTTTTTGAGATTATTACAAGTTAAAATTGTAAATTGAAAAATCACAATACAAAAATTAATATACTAAAACTCACTTTTTAAATTTAAATATTTGTATAAATATAAAGAAATAAACTATACAATTATATGTTATTAATTAAAAATTATTATTTAGTTTATATATGTTTTAATAAATTATATTCATTCATAAAATATGTTATTAAATATCAAAATACCAAAAAATTATATCAAACCTTTTAAAATATATTATTTATTTAAAATAATATTCAATTAAAATGACCATTATATGTATCTAAAATAAAATTTTAATATATTTTTAATATTTTTAAATTTTTTAGAACTTACATCAAATTTAGTTAACTTTTTTTAAAATTAAAAATATAAATTTTCAAACCATGTTTCAATTTTATTTTAAATGTATTATTAATGTATAATATTTATAAAAGAAAAAATATACAAACAATAAAAATAAATTACAATGGATTCCTTGACCGCTTCCATTCTCCCTAGCCTTGGCAACGACGGTCGCCCAAAGAAGTGGACGAATTGTCCTGGATTTGGGCGATAGTGGCTAGAGGAGTGGGCGATCAGGGGGTGACAGGGAGAAATAGCGAAGTCGTCCAGTACATATACGTATAATTGTATATATATATATATATATATACACACACGTATAAGTGAGACTATACCAACCCTTTTTACACTTGAATACTTTCGAAATTAGGTCAAATTAGATAAATATTTTTTGTCTTTTATAAAATTGCAACTACACTCTTGAGGAGCATTAGTGTTATATTTTTCAAAAGGTCTTTGTGTAAGCTTTGGTTTTAAATAGTGGGTGTAATTGTTATTAACTATAACCTCCGGGGAATAGTTGTAATTATGCAAAGGACATGAGGTGTTTGTATTATTTGGTCTAACCTCAAGGGTGTCAATGTAATTTATCCTTTAATTTAACTTAATTAACACATAAACGGGTTGAACAATTGGGTTCTTCTTCTTCTTTAGTATTACACCAAACCCGTGTCAAATATATAGCGTATTAGGGTGCTAACTCTAGCTAAAACGAATCCCATTTTTGTTGTTACCTTAAATGTTCTGAAACGCAGGAATACCCCATTACCGACTTTTGTAGCAAATTTGATTTGTTTTCCGTGACTTTGTATACATTCAAGTCAGACGGGAAATGGTGTTTCGAGTGGCGGACAAGTGAGTACCGCATAAGAACATACCTTTAGTAAAATGGCTACTAATATCCCTTAGGCTGAGCCCGAGGTGGAACTTGTGTCTGATTAGCTTTGGATTCAAATCCACTCAGTTTAAACTCTTCGAGCACATAAGTTATTAATATCAAATTGCATATGAAAAAACCATACAATTTTACAATTATAATCACTATTTATGTTTCTCTTATATGAAAATGATGGAGCCTAAACAGTAAAACTTGAGAGAATAATTGAAAAACTTGTCTCTAATTCTAAAAAAGTTCAATGTTGGAAAAAGAAATAATGAAAGTAGTGGTTTATTTATGAAGGATCTCCCACATAGAATTTGTAAATATCTAAAGAAAAGAGTCATAATTTAGGTCCATCCGTCCAAAATAGATTAAAGTTTGAACTATTTTTGTTGAAAATTTTGGCCCATAACCTTATTTCGATAGGCCCAGCCCACACCCTAACCCACACACACCTGAATAGCTTGACCCACTAACCTGACCCACCCAAATTCCTTGACCTGGTTTCCACTTAACCTTCACTTAGTCTGTCCCCTCGTTTTCTTCTCTGCATATTTTTTCTCTTCCTCAGTTTTCCTTCATCGTCATCTTCCTATTTGTCCAATAATCAATGTTCACTTCTCCGATGATAATATCCTATATCTTTAACGCTCCAAGGGTTTTCTGAAAAAATTCTTCTTTCTTCTCTGATTAATCTATTCTTCGTGAACCAATTCCAAAGTGAAATTTTTTGTGTGATTCTTAGTGCGAGAAATCCACCATGGCAAAAATACTATAGATGCAAAATACAAAAAAAGAGTGAATGCTTTCTTTTTTGCCATTTTTCACCTGTGTGGTTTTGGATTGGGGTCTAAGTGCTCCTTTGTGGACGAGTTCCTTTGTGGATTTGGGTGCGTAGCAACCGGTGTGTGTGTGGTTGCTGGTCTTTGTGGCTGTGGGCTCCCCTTTCCGAATCCGGCTCTATAATTATATGAGCCAATTTATTCTTGTTCTCTGTTCTTATATTTTATTGCATTCATAGATCTGTAAATATTTTGCGTATATTCTGTTATTCTATATCTGTAGAGATTCCTTAACTTTTATGTAACTCTGGGTTTGTAATATTAAGGGTTTTGAAACCTATCATGATTCTTGTAATAGTTTAATTTTAGACTTGTATTTGTTTAGTGCACTGCTGGAAATAAATTCCCAACATGATAAAATATTATGCTCAAATGACAACAAAAGAAATTATGAAAATTAACTAAAATTTGTTGAGAAATATATATATTTAAAAAAAAACGACGAATACTTATTGAAACACTGAAATTTTGGGACTTAAGATGGCTCATCATAATGATAGGGTGACGGGTTAAACTATTCTTAAATAGATGATCATGTGTATAGGTAGCTCACTTGTAACTCCTAACAAATAAAAAATTATAAATTCATAATCTGTTTGAAATTTTACCATCAAATGACACACTACAAACACTATATTTTCAACTTCTATCGATTTAAATATTCTCGAATGTATTTATCTTTTATTCTACATCAGCAAAACCATACCATTTTACAACAAGAATCATCGTTTCTCATATTATGCAACAAAATCATAGGTGACTTCCCACATGTAGTAAACGTAAATGATGATGGCCACAAGTTTGGCTGGTCGGAGGTTGGGTAATTATAGAACTAGAAAAATGGCCCATCACACACACACACACGTTTTCTCATGAGTTCGACTCTTTTATCAATGTGAAATTTTTTGTTCATGTAAGTATCTTACAAACAATTTGTAATTTTGGAGATGTTGATTATTTATCCATTTTATAATAACGATGTAGTTGAGTGCATCTTATCTTTAATTGAAAATACCAATGGTGGCCAAGTTTATCTGGGAAATAGATACATTTATACTCATCGACTTATGATTTATTTATACAAATTAATTTTGCCTTTTGAATAATTACACGTATACAAATAAAAAATGTTAACATTATTTTTACACACCACCTCTGGTTTTTGGAAAATTGCACTAACACACACACACACACTCCAAAAGTATTAACATCATTACACAAAGTATTCCTTCTTATTTGGCTGTCAGGGGTGGTTTATGTGATTGTGCAAAAGATACAAGTAATTTGTGTTAATAGATTATAGGTTGCGGAGTGTACAAGATTCAAAATATGGACGTTGAAAAAGACATAAAATATTGCTTTTTCTTGA
Source organism: Sesamum indicum (assembly GCF_000512975.1). Lineage (NCBI taxonomy): Eukaryota > Viridiplantae > Streptophyta > Magnoliopsida > Lamiales > Pedaliaceae > Sesamum > Sesamum indicum. The sequence continues at coordinate 6,813,895 of NC_026159.1, read as the reverse complement.
TAGAAAAACAAAATCATTGCATTGGAGAGAAGGTCAGATCCGTTTATGAAGCTTAGATTCATTCGAGCCACAAGCCATCCTTGAGACCGCTTGCTTGATTTATTCCGACAACTTTTGCAAGATCTGACATTAGAATAATTAAAATTGTGAAATGTCAAAAAGTTACAAAATTCTTTTATGGACCCTATGAAGATAAGAGATAAAAGTACCAAAATTGCGAGGGGCACATAATTTATTCCGACAACTTTTACAAAATCCGGCACCAGAAGGACCAAAATCACAAAATGTCAAAAAATTATAAACTATATTACAATCTTAAAACAAAAAAGAATAAAAATATTAAAACATCAAAATTACAAAACCAAAAATATATATACATCTTAAAAATATATTCAAGCTAGAATTACTTCACACAGCGATATTAATTGCATTCTCTATAGTAATAGAGAAACTACTATGAAATTTGATAATTATGTGACATGTGCACTTTCCCATCGATATTTGCAGTAAATGCGTCTAATGTATTTTGGGTTAAATGCAATTTATGCCTTTATATCTTCTAAAATAAGTAAAAAGAAAAAAATTGTAAACAAATAATTAGTAAATTACCTTTCTATTTTTAAAAAAAATTAGTAAATTACCCTATATAAGAGATAAGTTGTTAATTCTTTTTTCACATAAATTTTTTGTTCATTTCATATATCACATGGGATAAGTCGCATTTTTTTTTATTGTTTTTAGAGCAATGAAGTTTAATTTGGGAACTAATATTTTTTTAAGGAAAAAATCACACTGAATTGGCAAATTCCAATGGTCGGCAATTGGCAAAGATGACGAAGGACTGAAATGAAATTGAACTTAAAAATAGAGAAATGCATTTGTAATTGTGTATATTTCACTATTATTTTGAGGAGTATTTTTTATAAAAATTAATTTTTGCCGGAAATGATTGTCGGAATCCCCAGGACAATTTTGAAATGAATTCAAAATACAGACACAAAAAAATCCCATTTAAATAAGAAGTGTATTTGATTTGGTACCACTAACAATAAAAAAATTAAAACTATCTTTCCATCGAACAAAAATAAAATAAAATAGGGTAAATTACAATTGACTCCGTTAAAGTTTGCCCTAATTATAAGTACCTCATCGTTATTTGAAAAATTATAAATACTCCACCTGAAACTACAATTACGTTAACAAATACTTCTTGTGATAGTCTATCCTCAGGGAGAATTTGTTAATATATTTGTAACTTTTCAAACAACGAGAGAAGAACCCCTTATAAGTACTCAAAAATATATTGATCTGACACCACTAACAATATAAAACACAGTCTCATCAACTGATCCAAACATACTCCACTAAAACCCTGAAAATGAAACAAAACATGGCCTAATATGTTGGATGAAAGAGTAATTGGGGCAAGTGGCCTAGGGTTTTTTATGGGTCAACAGCAACAACAGTCTTACAACATATACATAGTTGGAAATTTATGTGTGCTCTAAATTGGTCACAGACATCATCAAAGCCCCCCGACTTGAAAGGGACTTGTCCTAGAATTCTTTGCAATCCCACTTCCAATCATTTCAGAACACCAAAAATATGAAGGAGGGCGTGCCACGATCATGCATTATATTCTCTTTTCATCGACATATTTATCATCACTTCATATACAATTATCCATTATTGCTATATATATATATATATTTATATTTACATAAGAAGATATATATGGTCTATATTTCTTCTTGGGGAGATTGCAATTTTTCCTCTTCCGTACGCTTTTTTCCGTTAGTTATGGAATTCTTATTATGGTTACATAATTATAAAAAATCTCACTTTTAGTTATTAGTATTTTGAAGGAAAAAGCATATGTTAGGTGCGTGGTTGTTATTCATAATACTAATGGGATCTGACGAAGTGACTAAAATGAAACTTTTTATAACTTATGAGACCATTAAAAGTAATTACAAAATCAATGGAACGAGAAATGTACTGACCCTAAGAACGAAAAGTGTATTAAATTTTCTTACTTGATGGGATTAAAAGTATAATTTTGTCCCCTTACAAACGTTTTATATATAAATGCATAATTGCAAACCAAATTCTAGATGGTTAGCGTTATAATGCATTTCTATATAAGAAGGATCACAAGATTTGTCGGGGGGAAATTACAAATTTGTTACTGTAATTACATGGTGTTGACAATTTTGGTTTTACTGGAATTTAATATGTCAATTAGGTCCTGTAATTAAAAAAAATATAGAATATTAAAACTAATATGGTGGAAATTGCAATCTGGCCGGAATTTAGAGCTTACGTGAGGGGCATGTGTCAAATTTCGTATAAATTTAAACTTTTAATGTGTCATTTTTTTTAAAAAAAAAATTACATCATCTACTTACCAAATTAAATTCCCACAGCGATAAATTCGCCACCCAATGGGATCAAAATTGCAAGTTTTAACAAATTTGTGGGGTGCATCGATAATCAAGAACCACCAACTACTAATATTTTAGTCTAGTGATTAATCTTAAAATCGCATAAATAAGTTTGATATTATGGGTTTGAGTCTTATCGAACGTATAGATATTCGCCTCACAATTTAATATAACTTATTCCATAATTAATCTTTATTGAATTGAACTATTAATTATCAAACAGATATACCATTATTTATTAAACTATTAATATAATCATATAATTACCTTTTCTAGCTAGGGTTCAAACTTATTAATTAATGAACCTATATATATGTTTGTGATTGTTTGGTGAACAAATCAACGAAGTGGTGATCAATTCAAACATCATAAGTACGCTCCAAAAGGATGTTGGTGGACGAGTATTACACAATTAGGGTTTCTTAATTTAATCAAGAAAAGGCTGCAAATTGAGATTCGGACAATTAAGAAAGATGGATAAGTAGGTTAGACAAATATAGGAGCACATGGTTGCAGATTTTAGTCTAACCTCCTGAAGCCTGGGTAGCAATCCCCATCTTATTACAACATCTTAGGGACCGTATCTCAAAGATAATCTTCATATAATTATGTAACTAATAATGCCAACTAATACAAAAATTTGAATTAACAAAATTTAAAGGCCCTAAGATCTCATCAACCAAGAAATCTGATCACTGCCAGCTCAGCTATATATATGTGTGTGTGTGTTGGAATTAAACAATATAGTGAATTAGGTTGAAATAATTAAGGTTTCAATGTCTGTTTGTTTGTGTTTTCATTCTTGATTTTTAGTTTTCGCTACAACAAAATTGTTCAATAGTAACGAAAAAAAATTAACGTTAAAATAATTAACAAGTAAATATCTCGTTGCTGATTTGTATTATCTAATGCAAGAAATTTACTTGCTAATGAATTTAGCATGGGAAATTAATTTGATATGAATTTAGCGACGAACTATTTAAAAGATGGATATATCAAATAATACATACTAGCAACAAAAATTTTACTTGCTAATTAGCCCGATGCTGATTTTAGTATCAAATTTTTAGCAAGTATTTATCATATTTCTTGTAGTGTTTTGAAATCGTGATTAAAAGAAAAATATGTTTGTTTATACGTATTTTAATTGAACATATATTGATCTGACACAACAGTTTCATATGAAATACAATTTCATCCAAAAATATATTCATATTTTATGAAGAAAAATTGAAAATAAAAACGCAACAAACATGAATATTAAATATTTGGGAGTGGTTGGGGATTTGGGGGAGTGTGCATTCCAAGTCAAATGCAAAGTGGGAAAGTAAGGTGAGTTTGATTTGATAAAATTGTGATGAGGAAAAGCATGTGAGTGGGGTTCAAATATAATTCAATTAATACACAACTTTTGAGCCTACCTAGCTACATCAATTTGGGCATATGATGTTCAATACAATAATTCAATTTGTACGTAGTTTGATGCAGTCAAAAAGATGGTGTGTTGAGAGTTGCAACTATAGTGAGACTACATATACACTATTCAAATAATATTAAGTTTCACAATTAATTCAATATATATATATATATGATATGGTATGTAGTGCGATCGAGTCCTGTATAACTGAAAATATTATTCATTTTGGCTAGAAAAATGTATCTCATTAGAGAGAATGCATTAATATTTATTATAAGTCACACGGGCTTTTAAATTGCAACCGATGTGAGAGGTTTTGGGGCTTATAAATAGAACAGGTTTTTAGATTACGATCGATGTAGAAAGTACGGTAGCATCGTCAGCTCCCTTTTTACAAGAGGCTCGAGATGGAGACATGGCTCTGTTTGCACAGATGATGCACTAGAAAAAGATATAACTTTTTGTTATGGTTAATTATCATGGTTAAAAGTCTAAAATTAAATAAATGCTAATTAACCACGATTGTGAAACGATTAATTAGTCATTTTTGCATGTGGGACCAAAATATTAACCATAGCTAAAATCATGACAAATATTTTTATCATCGCTAAACCAATGAAGATATCTATTAACCATGGTCAAAACTTAAAATTTTTTATTAGGTCTATCTGACCGTAGTATATAATATTAATTTGTTATGATTTTTAAGTCTCTGATATTTATAGTGTAGGAGTAATCCATTAGTGGCGCCAAATGATAGGGCATGCGATACAATTGAGCTCCAGGGAGCAATGTATTGTCCGCTTTACACTATAAAAAAAATATAAGATTACTGACGAAGATATCTAATAATAATTTTAATGATATCACAAAAGATATATATTAAGTGACAATAATTCTGTTTTTATTATTATATAATGATTAGTGATAAGAATTGTGTATAAAATTATCACTGTAGATAATACAAAATTAAATTCAAAATATTTATTGCACTTTGGTGTTGTACTCTCGTATATTTTCAAACATATTTATTAATTATCATTGTAAATTTTTAACGCCATATTTATGAAATAAGAAATTAATAAAATATGTCATGTAAAAATTAATTATGAGTGTGGACACCATGTCGTAACGTCTATATGTGTTGTATAAGATTCTGAATCGTGCACAATTAATAGCCATCAATCCGGGAAGCTTTTTGCATGTTGTAATAATTAATTAATTAATTACATCTTTAATTTGCATCATTGAATATTAATTCTTATTTAATTTGATTTGTAAATAATTGTGTGATGAAAAGGTGTTTGAATTATTAATTAGAAAAAGTGGGCAAGATCTTCACCTAATCAAATTAGCCTGAAAAGTATGATCTTGTTTGGACTTCATCCTTCTTAATTAATTTCTTAATCACCATTAATTAGTTGACACACATTAATACCTTTTTGGTTTTAATGAGAAGAAATCAAGGAAAGATTTGTGAAGATCTCAATTCCTCTTGGCCTTTAGTTTCATTAGGTTTAAATGCATTTTTGGTTCAATAATTTAGGTTATTTGGCGTTTTTATTTTTTAATCTTCTGGAGCAGTATTTTAGTTTTATATCTTTTTAATTGTTAATAATTTCAATTCTTTTTTTTTTTTTTTGTTTTATCGGAGATCACTCTTTTTATTGGAAAAATACATGTGAATTTAACGTGATATTTTAAAGTTGGGGCTACTGTTCCTATTTACTCATTTTGCGAATAGTTTTATTCTTTAACTTTCTAGGGTTGCATCACTACAAAAAAAAAATTAAGTTTTCGCTACGCTATAAATGATCACGGCATAAAAATTAGGGTAAATTAATACTATTAACCACGGTTAAACAAAACCAAAGCAAAATATTTGCCATGATTGTGGCCGTGGCTAATGCTTTGGCTACACTTGCAGAAACAATGGCCAATTGGCATTGCGAAGCTATGTTTGATTTGTATTTGCTATGAGTTTCTTCTTTTGGCTACAAAAATTAACCGTAGCTAAAAATCATATTTTTTCTAATGCATTTTCGTTCTAAAATCATAGTTTCAATCTTTCATTAGGATGAATTACACTTAAGCCCCATCTGAAAATGTAAAATTATACTTTTCTAAAAAAAAATTGAAATTACACTTACACCCCTTCTAAAAATTCTGCATTTACAAGCGACTCTCTTTCATTAAAGTTTGGACGAAAAATATTGACTTTATAAAAAAAATATACATAAACTTAATTTTGTCTCTTTTTAATATGTTCATGTATTATTTAAATTATAAAGGGATAAATGTGATCTATATAGAGAGAGTAAGATTAACATCGTTATATTTTTTCCGTATAGAACAAAATTATTACGTAAAATATTAAATAAGAAGTAAAATTAAAATTTATATAATATTTTTTGTTTAAATTTTAATGAAAAGAGGTCGTTGTAAGCAGTAAACTTTAAAAAAAATTATAATTTTTATTTTTAGAAAGAGTTTAAATATAATTATTATTATGGGGGTATGGGGGGCTTGGGTGGGTGTGTGGGGTGGGGGGGGGGGGGGGGGGGTTGGTGTTGTTTGCCGTCCAGTGATGCACCAAGATTGCAGACGTCAATATCTCCGTCCATTGCAGTGATGCACCAATATTGCAGACGTCAATATCTCCGTCCATTGCAGTCAAAAGTGGAGAGTGAAGACTACGCCACCCTTCATTATCCCATACTCAACTCATTCTTATACCACCTCACATCCTTAGTGTGTTGTTCATTGCCCTAATCAGCTTTTCAGCTCAAACGTATTATATTATATTTTTCATGTAATTAATATATAATATAAAAAAATTATAATTAAGATTTGTTTCATCTAACCAAGATAAAAGTTATTATTTCCATATATATACACACACGCACACCCTAATATTCATTCCACATGAACAAAAATCTAAAAGTATTTGTTATGCTACTTGTAATTTTAGAAAGGTATTTGTAATTTTTTAAACAATAAAAAGATATTTGTAATTAAAGCAAACCTCAGGAGAACTCCTTATAATTTACCTAAAATAAAAATTGGTAATCGGTATGTCCGTGGAAATATACATATATATATATAGGTATAATTATACTCTATTTCCTTGAGATTTGATGTAACTACGTGTAGACTTCCTGTAGTTTGGAAAATTACATTTAGCACCCCTGAAATTTGTCTTCGTCTAACAACTAAGTCCTGCCGTTAGTCAAAATTCATCAAATTTGCTGATATCAGCACATTTCAAGAGTGCTAAATGTAATTTTGTTAATATTATCAAATTCAGTAAATTTTAACTAAAGAGGGACTTATTTATCAGATGGAAGTAAAGCTCAATAGTGTTAGATGTAATTTTCCAACCATAAAAAGTTTACGTATAATAACACCAAATTTGAGATGAGCAGAGTGTATTATGTAATTATCCCGTGTATATAAATACTACCTATTTTTTTAATTAGTCTAATTAACACGTTCTATACAGCGCGTCCTGCACCGAAAACTCGTCTCTCGATCTATCTATATATATATATATATATCACATTGCAATTACTATTAGGGTATTAGCTAAGTGATGGTTTTCCGTGAAGCACGACTTCTGTTGGCCGTCCATCGTTATTTGTGGAAGGACTTATCTCTCTCTCTCCCTTTTTTTTTTTTGTTTTTAATAGAAGGATTTATCTAAAATGCATTTTTTCGAACTCTACTTTTCGGGGGACAAAACGCGATTTCATGTGCCATAAAACAACCAAGTATTTAATTTATTTTAAGTCACTTTTTTAAAGTTATTTAAAAATAATAAAATCTAAAATAATTCGAGAAAGTACATTAGAGGATGTGTTTAATTTCATAGTAAACACTATGAAAAAAATTTACTTTTTCGTGCAGACTAATTTTTATGGACAAAAATAGAATCATGATCAATATAATTAATCACGACTACGTAACGACTACACTTACTATTGTTTTTTCGAACTAGACAAAAAACAACAGTCATGGTTAAGAATCATGATAAATATTTTGATCATAACTTAAATTATGCAAATATTGATTAATCATAGTCAAAACTTAAGTTTTCATATTAATTTTAAGATTAAATTACAACGGGCTTCCCAAAATTTGTTATAATTATAAATATCTTCTAGAATTAACGATCGTTTAACAAATATCCCCCTATAATGGGTTGCCATAAGAGTTATTTATTATATGACACTTAAGTCTATGGGGTATTTATAAGTTTTTAAACAACGAGGAATATTTGTAATTATGATAAACTTAAAAAAAACTGGCATAAAAATAATCCATATTTTGGTATAAAAATAAAATCAAACAAACATGTTCTTAATTAGTTGGTAAAGAGCATTAAATTCTTCAAATATATTTTTCTAAAAAAGAAAAATCAATTTTCTTTTTCAGAGTTTGTTGTCATGTTGAAAGGGGAAGTGGTGCATGAAAAGAGGCAAAAGCAATATAGAAATGAAAAGACCAAAATTGAAAGTGAGTGGGGGTGGGGGTGGGGGGGGGTTTACAAAGGCCCAAGTCGGGACCGGAAGATTTTATTATTTTGGAGAGGTTATTAATTTATAGAGTATTAATTTATAGAGGTTTTACTGTAAATGATTTAAATTTTAAAAAAGTATATTATTATTATATATTTAAAAAAAAAAAGCTAACTACCCCATGCCATGCCCTTTACCCCCCTTCCCCCCCCCCCCCCCCCTCCCCCCCCCTCCCCCCCCCCCCCCCACCCCTTTCCTATGAAAATGAGCATTTTTATGTATATATCTTATTATTAAATTGCTTAAATTAAATTGATTCAAATCTTTATATATTTTTTAATTAATTTTTATAATTTATTGATAAAATTATAAATATTAAGTTATTTTTTTCAAATACTCCAATTTCATTTTTCTTTCCACTTTTTATATTTAATTTTGAACATTCCCAATTTTCGTTGTTCTTCATCTTATTCTACGACAAAAATAGAAATTACTTTAAAATAGAATTAGTTATATAGTAAATAAAATGATTTTTTCATATAAATATATGATTTCAAAAATATAATTATATTTTTCATATGATTAATTTGATTCATCTAATTTGAAATTATCCTAAAGTTCTTCTTACTGTTCGACGGGACCTAATTTGAATAAAAAAATTTTAGGATACAATAAATGTGCAGTGAATTGAGGGTAGTTGGGATTGTGAGTATATGAAAGGTATTTTGGTCAGTTAGGTGTATGGATTTATTTTCGTGCCGTACATGCGTACATGAGAATTTCTACTTATATATACTGTGAATTGTAGGATTAAGATATGATAACGACGTCGTGAAATTCGATATTGTCCATTGAATCTGTATCACACATATTTTGAACCGTTAGATTAATATACGATCCAATAATTGATAATCAATATAAATACAAACTCACATGAACAGCATTCGTGTTCTGCCCCTTATCTTAATTCCTAGTCTCCTCCTTTGGCAAAAAAGGACAAAGGCCATAGACATAAATGTATTTGATTTATCTGCAAAGGAAAAGGGTTAAAAGTTAAAAGATGAGAGAATGGGGTGGGGGTGAAAGGTATGTGTGATAGCAAAGGGTAAAAAGGGATTCCCACTTTTGTGTATGCCTTGTGGAAAGCTGAGGCAGTACATCTCCTCTTCTGCTATGCAGACATCAATGTACTGTCATCCCTCCATATACAAGAAATACTAAAATTAATTTATAAAGGGTAAATTTTAACTTTTTTTTTATATATTTGTTATAATTATAAATATTTTACTATTATATAAAAAATTATAAATATTTATATTGGTCGTCCAACAAGTATTCTGTGAATGGGTTGTTATAAAATGATTTTTGTTAGATGATTGTTAATTTTAGAAGGTATTTATATTTTTTCAAAAATAATAAAAAAATATAATTATAACAAATTTCAGGAATACCCATTGTAATTTATTCATTTATAAATTCATCATGTAAATTGTGAGTAAGTTATTTAATGAATTAATACATTTAATACATCAATTTAAGCGGTCTAATGATTAAGGTTGAACGGTTTTACGCCTATGATGTGTGTTTGAATGGTTGTTAAACACTATTTGACATGATAGGTGTGTTTCTAGACAACAGTACATCAGTTATAGAGACTCTAACCCGCACACATAGTACAGGTGCAATCTTTTTTTACGAATTTGTAGGGCCATTTTGTAACAAAAAAACGTAGTAAATTTACGGTCTGATATTATAATAAATCATTTTTTTAAATATATTACAAATGAAAAAATACATGTAGAAAAACCTTTTTAAAAAAATATATTTGTTTTGATTGTTTATATATTTTTTTGTGTGTGGGTTGTCACTATAATTTTTAAAATTATACTTCAAATATATATTTAATGACAATAATTTTGATTTTATTATAGTATAACTATTAATGATAAAAATTGTGCATTATTATTTTTATTTCATGGGTGAATTGCGCATGAAGACATTGACACCGCAGACAATTATCGACATATTAATAGTAACATCAACAATTTATTGTTGCTAAGTCGTCACTATACAAACAATTCTACGTAGGACTGCCGATGACGGTTTTATAAAACATTTATCATTATTTCGTTACTGTGAAAAGTACAAAATCTTGTCGCTTAATATGTATAATTAATAATAATATTAAAATCGCTATTTTTTTAAGCAACAGGTGAAGGGAAAATTCCAAGAAAAGATAATAGTTAGAAAAAGGAAAATGATGATATCAATAAAAAATAAAATTAATCTGTTTTGAGAATATTCTAAGTAAGGCTGTAATGTATAATTCCAAAATGAAATATATTAAGAAAATGATGTAATGTTTGTGTTCCCCAAACAAGTCCAAAAATGCGATTCTCATGTGTGTACTATTCACGCCTTCTTCATCATTGCTTTCCACGCCACACGATTTCATTTTACTTCTCCATATTCCCCATTTAAACTTTTCTTGATTGTGGTTATTACACCAAAATAAGTGTTTGCCAAAACTTTTATTTTCTTCTGAAAAAAAATAAAAGTTTCTAAGTATTTGGGCATGAAATGATTAAAACAAATTTCAAAATATCTACAAAATGTTAGGGACGAGAAATTTATAATTTTTAATTTAAATCAACTTAATTTAATTAATTTAAAATTTTATATTATTTTAGGTTTTTTTTTTGGCAGCAAAGAGTTGATAAATTCTTAAAATAAATTATTACATATGAGTTTATTTTAAACGCTTATTAATTTTTTGATGGAGGTAAGTTCATAAAAATATTTTTGAGTTAAAATTTATACTTTTTAAACTGCTATAATTAAGTCGATTTAAATCAAAAGTAAAATCTAGTTCTTACCAACTTTTATAGCTTAGGGGCAAAACTGTAAGATGAAAATATTTTCACCAAAAACTTTAAATTTAAAAAATTTAGCACTCTTTTATTTGAAATTATTTTTTAAAATTTAAATTCATCCAGTCAAATGGGTCGAATTCTTTTAATTATTATTTTTCTGTTAATAATTAAAAATATTCTTTCCAAGGTAAAAATAAATGAATAAAATGCGACTTGACTAATCGCTATCTGAATTTTATTTATTATTTATATTTTGCCGTCTCTCTCTCTCTCTCTCTGTCTGTGCGACTGTTAGGCAACAGCTACACTACCCAAAAGACACACTTAGTAGACCGAGGCAATTAGGTTGAAAGCTTTTATTCCATAGGTTTGTTTGTGTAAAAACAAACACATAAGAACTGCACAGCCTGTAATGCACCCCCCCACCCCACAATTTCTGCCTTTTTCTTCAATAATTCCATATAACCACCAATAATCACTCATCATCTCTGCCAAAAAGAACCATTAATGATTTTCAAAAATGTAATCTTTACCCCAATTATGATCCCCCATGCATAGAATAGAATATACTACTACTCACCACCCCCACTATTAAAAATTGGGAAAAAGTCAAACCCGCTTTTGTTTCTTGATTTTGCCTAATCCCTTCTCCGTTTCTTGCAAATCTTGGTTTGTTTTGGGATTATCTGAAGTGGGCTCTTCTTGTTTTTGCCTTTTTTAACTCCAGTTTCGATGTGTTTTTTAACAGCTTGCTTTGGACTATGTGTGGAAATTGACTTTGGATTGTGTTTGTTGAGGGAGCGGTGGTGTGCCATTTTGAGGATACAGAGAGAGAAAAAGGTGAGCTCGCCTCTTATATAGAATAGCATATTGGCAGAGAAACGCAACGCATAAAGCCTACACACATACACGTATATATATATATATATATATATTGTGTTAGGCATCTGTACTGCCAGCAGCATTTCTGTGCTGCGCCGCTCGTGTGCTGCCAAAATTCCCAAAATACCATCTTCACAACTCACAGATCTCAAGGCCCATTTATTTAAAGCTTGGTGTTGGTGTTTGTTTATTTTCAAGAAATGGTGTTTTGACACTTATTTATACCGAAGATTGGGTTTTTTTCTTTTTCCCACCTTTCCTTCAGTTTCAAACCATCTGCCGAGTCAAAGTACAGAGAACTTGGGGGAGGTTTTGAGCCTTTGTTGGGGGAGTTGGTTTTGCTTTGTTTATGGGGTTGTAGGAGAGGTGGATGACTGTGAGTTGATGCAGTGGCCATAATCAAAGGGGGGTCGGTGATACTGTTGGGATTTTTGGGTTGCTTTGCAAGAAATTCAAGGTACAGTACTCGTTTTTCAACCCTTTGAAGCCTATGGGTCGCTTGGTTTCCCATTGGTTTTGTGTTATTTTATAGCTTTTCCAAGTGTTGTGATGTCAAATTATCTTGAATTGGAATCTTCTTACTTGTGGAGTTTGTAAGGGGGCATAGTACGAGGACTTGCTAAGGCATACTGTGGGTTTATTCACCTGTTTTCCATGGTTTAGGGAGTGAAACTCGGGCCGTGATTGTGGGAATTTGGGTTCATTTATAAAGGGTGGGAGTGTTATTCTGAAATGATATTAGGATAGTTCTTGTGGTTTAATGTGGATTTCTAAGGGAAACCCCATTGCAAGAAATGTTGAGTGTTGGTGAGGGTGAAGAGATTTTCTTTGATACTGCTGATCATTTGGTGTCTGAGGAGTCTGTTGTTGTGACAGAAGGTTGGATGTGTGGCATTTCGGATTATGATATTTGGTTGAGGGAGCCGCGGAGTGTTAGGGAGAGAAGGGAAAATTTTCTATCTAGGATGGGTTTTGTTGAGTGTTCAATGCTTGTTGAATCAGAAACGATGAGGTCCGAACGAATAATGGAGTCTAGTGGATCATTGAGTGCCAGCATTGATGAGAATTTGCTATCCGAAAGACGCAAATCGAACAGTGAAGCAAATTGTTCGATTGATTATTCCGATGACGATTGGTTGGATAGTATAAGCATTGATGTGGAGGCCATAGACATAAATGAAAACCTTGTGTCTGATAAAGAATGTGAAATGAAACAAATTCAGGCTTGTCTAGGAGATAGCCCAAGAACTAGTAAGAAAAAGAAGAAAGTGATGAGTTGGTGGAGACACTTCACGCAGAAGATGAAGAAAAACCAGGCGATAGATGCCTCTGAGGAACCAAAAGTATGTGCTGATGGTGGAACAATGACTCGTATGATGATAGAACAGAACAGAAAGAGGTGTATGGAGTGCACTGCTGTTTATACGGGGCAAGAACTTAAAGCCCACAATGGCCTAATCTGGACCATGAAGTTTAGTCCCGATGGCCAATATCTAGCTAGCGGTGGTGAAGATGGGGTAGTTTGCATATGGCGTGTTACAACGATAGATGCCATTTGCAAAGATGATAAATGCAGTTTTGGTAGCCCGGATGTCAAAGGCAAATCCAGCCCTCAAAAGAAAAAATCAATTCATGCATCAGTTATCATCCCCGAAAGGATCTTCCATATTGAAGAAGAGCCACTGCAGAAGTTTCATGGTCATACCAGTGATGTCCTGGACCTCGCATGGTCCACGTCTAATGTAAGTCATCAGTTGCTACTTAACTTTTTTGGTTTGTTATTATTAGTTGTATTTAATAGAGATTTTCCATTGCAGCATCTTCTATCATCGTCCATGGACAAAACCGTTCGTCTATGGCACGTGGGCTCTGACAAATGCATCGGAGTTTTCCATCACAATAATTACGGTAACTATCATATTACAGTAGTTCACTGATTCTTTATGCACTAGTGCTCAAAGTTAAATTTTTCTTATTTTTGTATGGATCAGTAACGTGCGTTCAATTCAATCCTTTGGATGAGAACTACTTCATCAGTGGCTCCATAGATGGTAAAGTTCGAATTTGGGGTATCCCAAAGAGAAGAGTTGAGGATTGGGCTAATGTGCGAGACATAGTGACAGCAGTATGTTACCAGCCAAACGCAAAGGTATGCTGTGGTATTGATGCTAAACAAAGGTATTATAGATTTATTGGATATACTTTGTATAACACTTTCGGTTCTTTCATTATGACAGGGATTCGTTGTTGGTTCTGTTTCTGGTACCTGCCGTTTCTATGAACTATCAGGTGCGTATTTTTTCCTGACATTCTTTCTGATTGATACATTTTACACATTTTTGCAGAAAGACTCTTAACATGGATGTTTTATTTCACAGGCGATGAGCTACTGCTGAATGCAGAGATAAACATCCAGGGCAGGAAGAAATCGTCTGGCAACAGAATTACTGGCATTCAGGTATCACTCTCAGTTCCCTAGTAGCTGAATTGTATGGATTTCTTTATTTTAAGTCATGTTTACATGGAATTCTTCTTGCTCAGTTTATGAAAAACGACTCTCAAAGAGTGATGATAACATCAGAGGACTCCAAGATTCGTATCCTTGACGGGCTTGAGGTTGTCCACAAGTACAAAGGTATATAAATGGTTTAGTTTCAAGTCAAGAGTGATGCTGTGCTCATCATATTGTGGTCCTCATTTCCATCTTTTGCTACTCTTTTTATGGACTCATTACTAGATATAGCTCATTTCATCTTATTTTGCACAAGACTTGAACGCTGTTGCTTTAATTAATAGAGTAGGAACAACTATCCGCATCATATTTTGTCACTTGTATTATCTTTTACCATAGTGCTTCTGATAAATTGCCCCTGTGATCATAACAGGTCTGACAAAGTCGGGTGGTCAGATGTCAGCGTCATTTACTTCAAGTGGAAAGCACATAGTATCCATTGGCGAGGACTCTCGTATTTACTTGTGGAATCACGAAGACTTATGCATCCAAACATCCAAACAAGCCAAATCTACACGTTCCTGCGAGCATTTCATCTCTGAAGGTGTGACGGTTGCATTACCCTGGTCAGATTCAGACAACAGTTCTCCGTCCACCGTGCCGACACACGACCACCAAGAGTCCTCATCAAGGATATGGGATTCAGAACGTTTCTCCCTAGCAAACTGGTTTTCCATGGACGGATCATCCAGGGCCTCGTTAACATGGCCCGAAGAAAAGCTTCCTTTGTGCGATTTGCCATCTGTAGAAAATGACAGCCAGCCGTACATTTGTTGTGGCGATCATCTTCATCATCACCAGCAGCATAAGGCCGCCACCAGGCACGGGCCCAGAATTTTACCCACAACGTGGGGTCTTGTGTTCGTGACGGGTAACATGAATGGCACGATCAGAACGTACCATAACTATGGATTGCCCCTTAGACTCTAGGAGTTGGTAATTTACTTACCTAATCCAACCGGTTTCAAGAGAATCCATGAACTTCCCACTTGAAATTTTAGACGTTTGAATCATCGGTCATAATTTTTGTTATGATGGAGGCTTAAGATACGGCTCAAACGATCACTTTCAAGCTTCAGAAGCACGGTATGAGTCTTGATACTGCAAATCTGTTCAAGGAACACCTGCACTTTAGCTGTTTGATTTCTTGAACTGCAGAAGGTCAAGAGTGTCGGCCTTCGATGATCCGATTAATCTACCTCCCAAGTAAATTCTTTTAGGCTTAGGTTACGGAAGCAACAAGCTGTGAAGTTTTATTGTTCAATTCATTTTTTCAACTGATCACAAGTTTCAAATGTAAATGACATCATATTAGGCAGAAATGGAAGAGTTTTACTGCTTAAATTGAACAAGATTATTGTATTCTTATTTAGTATACTAGCATTCATGTGTAAGGTTTAATTACTTGTATCTTAGCAGTGTTAATAGCTTTAAAGTCTCAAATGATTGCTCTGTGGGTTGGAGATCTACTCACTCAAAGCCTTTATGGCTTACATTTTTGTAACAAGTTCTTTACACTCAGATCTCATCTGAAAATGTTAATTTCTACTGTCATCTCTTGAACTTGGGCAATTATAGCTAAATCTCCTGTACACAGAGCAACATTTATAAACATGGACTGTTATTGGCGATTTTATCGAAAAATACTGACGTTAGCTAAAAATTTAATGTTGTATTTGAGTCGATAGACTTAGAACTAAGGGTTTAAATTCATAGTAATAAAACCATCGAATTTGTTCGGATAACTCAATACTGCGTAGAATTTCAAATTCTTGAAATCCCATTTAGAACGATATTTTGGCACATGGTGATGGATTTCTATTCCATTAGCAATGAAGTCATTTGAAATACTTCCTCTAAATTCGTTTATCAAATTCAAATAATTTCATCCAAACATCACCTAATTAAATGATCCTTTGTATTTACTAATTAAAGTAGTATTATTAACGGTTGCAGTTTATATTGGAGAATTCACTCCTTAAATCATCTTTGTTTAATATTGGAGAATTCTTTGTATGTATCAATTTTGCTTTTTTGTCAATTTTGTGGTGAAAAATTATACATATACACTGTATATGATCGTTTTCGGTCAGATAATAATCTAGGAGTAACTTGCAAAATTCGTACAATTAGTATGACTAGTTAACTTTGGCTAGTTCTTAAAAAATCACAGAATTTATTGATATTAATAAAAGAATTCAATGAAAATTTATTTTTACCTATTGCAGGTCAAATAATTTTTTTTTTCTAATCAAACTTTTCTTATACATTTTTGTAATTCAATGTATGTAATGAGATATATTTTCACCTTTATAAATAATTTGATCAAAGAAAACATGTTTGACCTGTAATAAGTCATTCAGAAGTAAATATGGATTTTCATTCAACTTTTTTTCTTAATATCAATTAATTTTGTGGATTTTAACTAATGAAGGGATCAATTTATTAGATAAAACAAACGTTAGGGGTATTAGATATAATTTTCTAAACTATAAAGTTAGATATAATTACATACAATTTCAGGGGAAGACAACATAAATTTGGACTTTAATAGTATGCATTTTACAAAAAAATATAATTTTATGAATAATAAAATACAAATATATTTTTTTAATCTTAATAATTTTCCGATGGTAGATAATGACGATCAGTACTCCGCCACCCCCGGGACAAGATGGTGGTCGGGGCTGTGGTTGCGCCTGCCATCGTGGCCCTCTCAGCTCTATCCTTGGAAGAGCCAGCGAACGCATCTCCAGCCTCCCCATCCTCTCCCAGCCCTGTCGATACCTCCAGACTCCCCCGCAGTAAGGTTAGATGCGGTGGTTGGGGCTAACAATACACAGGCCCTGATATCCGTCCAACATAAAAAAGAATTTATATTCTCTTTGCAATTTATTTTCAAAAAGTTAAAATTTTAATAATGGTAAAAGTGATATTTTTACCCTAGCATCGAAAAATTACATAATTGTATCACATAGTAAGAGGTATTCAAGATACACAGTGGGTGGGACTGATCCAAAACTAGCACGGACCAACCCCAAAAAACCCGACCTAGGATCGGCCAACTACTATTTATGGCCAGTTTTGGAACTGTCCTAGGTCTCTAAGTGGGTTCCAATTAGATCTATTTTTAAACTCAGGCCCAACATCAAGCCCGAATGTGCTTGTTAGATTTTTTTTAATGATATTGAGATTTTCTTATAATGAATTATTTAAATTTATAATTGTATTTAGAAATAAATAAATAAATAATAAATTAAATTACACAAAAAATTATATATAATGAAATAATAGTTAAAAATATATATAATAGATTTGAAAATAAAAGGCTCAACAGGCTGGCCCAGGCCTGGTCCAAGACTAAATGGTCCTGGGCCTTGGGCTCGGTTGGTCATAGATATCGATTCTTAAGATCGGTGATCTCCAATGGGTTTGGACCGAACTAGCTCATTTTTTATTAGTTCAATTCCGTTCTAGATTGGGTTAGAGTAACTGAGCCTACTGTATACAGTATTTTAAGAATGTATTGATTATTTTTTAAATATCAAGGTTTTTAATTGTATCAAACCTGGTAGAGTTCTATCCAATTTATCCTAATTAAAAAAACTGAAAATATCAAATTGAGTCCCAAAAGAATGACTAATTACAGTAGTATGATTGAGCACATGGTCTCTGCCTTTTGCTTTCTTCAGTCGTTTGTTCTCCGAGTGCATGGAGTTTGCAATCCGTAGATAATCCGTCCGTAGGCAGCGATGACTTCTCCAAGTGGCTCTTCAGTTCCCACGGTATTTTCTGTCTTGCCTTTACGATTCTCTACGAGTAGATACGCAAAATATACGTATAGAGTACAGGCGCACACGCTGAGTATGTGAGTGATACACATGCATATAGATTACATATCCATACGTCCCTGTTTCCTTTTTGTTTCCTAATTGATCCCACAACGTTCGGTTTCGTATAATGTGCAGTTTTTACGTAGGGTTCCATCCTTTTCATAGTGAGTTTCATTTTCACTTTTTGTTTATTTGGGTTTGCTTTTCTTTTTTGGTGATTGTGTGGGTTTCCTGATGTTATTTTGTTAGTTTTTTGGGTTTTTGATTGTTTGTGGTGGGGGTGGGCGGGAATGCCCTTTTGTCTGATTTGATTGCTAGGGGAGTTAAATAAGAAATTCGTGAGAAGCAAATGAGTAAACAGGCATATAGTAACAGTTTAAGAGTGATTTGAAAGATACAGACATGTGTGATACTTGTGGGGTTTGGATGCCTAACTCTTTTACTTTGTTTCATTGATAATTAGGAAATTGAGTTTACTTATTCATTATGTAACGGTTAATGGAAGTACTTATAGAGGAGGTTGTATTTAGTCTTCATTTGATTGTGCATAATTGATAAAGTCATTTTCTCTAAGTTGAGCAGCTTGGGTAATATTGTAAATAATTTGTGTCTTTTGTTCTTTTCAAATATTCTAAGAGAATGAGCCTCTATTTCTCATAGTTTGTGATGGATCGCACTTTGAATTGAGCTAGCGTATTTATTAGTGATGCAAACGACATTTGTTATTGTTACCGGTTTACTGTCAGCCTATGTAATTGGTTTAGATGGTTGCCACTTCAGTTATTGAGTGAACTGTTTGGTTGATGTTTGAAACAGATGAGTTTTAGCAAATTCCAGTTCTTACCTTTTCTATTGATCCTAATGGATAGGCTTTTGATTACATCAATAGGAGTTAGATCTAGATAATTGGTGGATTGTTTTCATTTCACTTTAAGAATTTCAAATTTCTGCTATTTGTTTTCAGATGATTGTTGACGGTCTTGAAAGGCATTCACTATGCTATATTATTTCAGGTCAATGTTTGTCTGACTTGTGGTGACAAAGGGGAAAGCGAGCTCCTTATCTACTGCAGGATGTGCCAGGATTCTGCTGTTCATCAGTATGTTTTATACACTAGTTCATTGTCACAAAAGCATTTATTAATCACATCCAGAAAGGCACGCTGATTCTTGCTCTGTGTATGGATCATGCATTAATATTTAGGCCGATCATTCATAATCAATATTAGTGCTTTGCCAATCTGTTCTGCAGATTCATTTGAGACAGTTAGCCACCAACCCTCTAAGATGTTTTGCCACAAATGATGATGCTCTCTCTCTCTCTCTCTCTCTATTTGGTTTACCTAAATTCATTGAGCTCATAAATGCACCCACTGACATGATGGATACACCTGCAACTTTTCCCTCCATGTGTTTCCTGTATTAACATAGCCTGTTTGATTTAAGTTTAGCTAATACCAAGTTCTCATAATATAGTGATATCATTGATACTTTTATCTATAAAAGAACTAACTTGGTGAAAGGATATGCGAGATTAGGATAAAAGATCGATTGAGGCTAAATCTCATTTTTGTTCTTTAATTCCTGACTGTGCTATAATGTAGCCAGATGTAAAACAAGAAGCTCTACTATGCAACTTGGGATTATCTCCAGGTTTAACAAGCTTTGTTGTCCACTTCGAATCGCATGCAGTTAACTTTGGATGAGTATTTATATAAACTGATTCCAGATCTCTGTCCTCAGAAAGTATAAGATTCCTAATGCCTTAATTGTCAGGTCCCTGCTAACCAGCAAGCAAGTTTCTCAGTTTTTCTATTAGCTTCAGCTTCTTTACCCTTGAGCATCCACTTTCCGGCCCTCCATGTGATCCTTCTGTAATTTCAGTTAAATGCGCTACTCTCTGATTATCTCTATGTTCGGAATTCTCATTTCAATATACTAGTAGGCATTCATAGACAGTTATTTGGCTCTCCTTGGTTGACTTTTATGACTATTTTAATACGGTATGCATACTTCCTTGAGGTCTGGGTCTCAAGTTAGAGCCGCTTTCTACAATAGTGAGTTTAGAATTGCCCATCAAACTGTCCGCTGCAATATGTATGTGTAATAATTAGTAGATTCTCCTTGTATCTCAAATAAGATGAGCTTGAAAACAATGTCCCTGAGCATAGTTCTAATAATACTCCCTGATCTGTGTCATAAAAGAGAAGTTCTTGGAGTTTTTAATGAAGAAAGAATACAAGGATTAATAGATTAGATCAAACAATTCATATGGTACATTGCATTGGAATGTTTGTTGCAGATACCACGAGTAATGACTATATAATTATATTCTTATGGTCTTATCAAACTTAGTTATTCTGTATTTGTAAACATCTATTAAGGACTTTGTCATTGTTTTAGATTTTTCAGAATGATACTCAGATTATATACAGTATGTAGCTGTGATTCAAGATCATGGAGTTACTCATGATGGTCAAATACATCTTGTTCACATCTATCATTGTACTTTCCAGCTATTGTATGGACGACTTCTCTCCTGATGATGATAATATCAATTGGTGGTGTTGGGATTGTGTGCTCAACGATAGTAAAGCTGATCCATTAAGAAAAAGCGAGCGAATTAGTTCAAAAAGACAAAAGGTCCTGAAAACTAGAAAGTATTGGAAAGAGAGGTTGAACCAAAACAAGAGGCTGGTCCAGACTAGTAATGGAATCAATGGTACTGCTCAATTAACCATTGATGGCCAATTTCCAATTCTTGATTCGAAAACACAACATTTAAAGGAAAGGATAACAGGTCATGATATTTCGGAACAGAAAAGGACAATACCTGAAATGGCAGACCCTTCCGAAGGGCACAATGAATCAGTTGAAATGGATGATCATACACTCGCACCTAAAGGTACTAACACACCTCATGAGGAAAACAACCCGAACTCATTTGATGAGACTCAGAAAATTGAAGAGGACAGAAAGCAGAAGAAAATTGAAAGTGCCAACTCGCAAGAAGAGGGCAAAACTATTAACCTTGAAACTTCATCTATAGCCTCATTCGATCATTGCATAACATCAAATGTATTATATGCGCAGCCTTCTTCTGAACGTGATGATTGTTTCTCTGCAAAACCAGTTATGGATCCCATATGGAGGTAAGACCTGTCCTCTGCTACAGTTCTACTAAGGCTGCCCTTGCTTATTATTTGGTTGAGATAACCAACTAGCAGTCCTACCATTTCCCTGATCTTGTACGCACGTGGCAATTAATTTTCTCTCAACTAAAATGAAATGAGATTCCTTCTTACAGATAATGCATTGGTGCTCATACTATTCTCTCCTTTCTGTTGTTCTATTTCTGTTATTTCTTAAACTAGGGGATGGTTTAACATTAAAGAAGAAAGTGAGACCTGTGTTGAGATTTTAGCTCATCTGTCCAATAAAGCCTGCTTCAAAGCCTCTGAGGCTGCAAGTGCATTACCACCCATGCTTGAAATCCACCTACTCGATAAATGTGTTGCATGGCCGAAATGTTTCAGGGTCTCACCGCCTACAGCCGCTAGCATTGCTCTATATTTCTTTCCAGCATGTGAAAGGTGATCGGTAGTTGAATTTAGCATGCTTTGTGGCAATCTTTTTTTTTAACCTTACTGGCTTTGTTTTGAAGGGATGAAAGACTTTTCGATATTCTACTTGATGAGGTTATCGAGAGAGATCTTGCTCTGAAGACTCTGATCGATAATCTGGAACTATTAATCTTTCCATCTCTTGAATTGCCTTTACAAAATTGGAGTAAGCCAACCTGAGATTCTTCACTGATCATTCATATTGTTGTTTTGCAAATTGAGTTCCACTGGATTTTTAATTGGTTGATGGCAGGATACAAGAGCAAGTACTTTTTATGGGGAGTGTTTAGCCAGAAGCAGCAGTCTCGTTCATCTACAGAGACTACCTCTCCTATTCAACAACACAGCAGCACCAAGCATTCTCCACTTTCTGAGCCTACAGTTGAAGCAAACAACAAACTTTTGGTTCATCTGGAATCTACAGACCATTTGAGTCCTCCAAGTCAACCTAACCAAAGTCCTATGAGTCTGAACAGTAGCCAAGCATCTAATGTGCTCCCCTCTAAGCATAGCACTCCAGATTCCCTACCTTCTCCTTGCATTGAGCTCAACAGGCTGTCTCAGATGGTGGAACAAGATCATCGGCTGGTCACTAAGAACTGTAAGTGTGAAGAACAAAATTTTGAAGGTTCAAGCATCAAATGTTGATTCAAGACAATAAGAAAAACACTGTTTGGGTGAGAAAGAAAACTGTTATCAGTCATGTGATTTCTATTTGAGACCATTCTCTAATCCAGATAATGATTTTGCAGCAGAAGTGGTGTAGCCACACTATTCGGGACATTCACATAGGTTTGGGCCCCTCCACATCGAAAGACTGCAACAATTTATCACTCTGTGCCAAGTTTTTGAAACCTCAAAAAGGTTTGTTTCATATCATGTGTATAAATTTTTTGTTTGCCCAAATAGTGTTGCTGGTCGGATAGATGTTCCCATGCATACAGGGTAGATTTGCTTGTCTGTGATATCTTTTCTGGGGATTGGCATAATTTCCTCCTATACTACAATCTTCTTTTAGTCTTCGTAGATGTAAAAACTATTTGTTTGGCTGTCAATGTTACTATGACTGTTGATATTAATATAGGGGTAATTACCTTAACATCCCTTGTAAAATATTAAAACACAGAAACTACTACTCTACTTTGAATAGTTCTTTTAAAAGTCCTTGGTATAAAAAATTTGACTTACACTGCTACCCCCCTCTGGTAATTTCCTATCCGAGAAATTGAGTTTCCTGGAAACGTTGAGTTAGCTATTATTCCACTTGGCTGGCTTTGATTTTGAGTATGAACTGTTGAGGGAGACATTTTGAGCTTTGATAGGCATTGGAATATCGCTGTTTGTATGCACTTATTTGTGTATTAGATGGCAAATATAATATAAGTTTTTTACATATTATACATATAGACACTATTGGTTAATGCTTAAAACTTCGAAGTAACTAATTTTAAACGACGAAATATAGGTTAATTCAGATGTCCTCAAATATAATGTATTGCTTGGGATATGATTTGTATAGATTGTGCAAACAAAAAATATATTGGTGATTATTATTTATCCACAACCACAGCATAAAAGAAATTGTTTAGATACGGCCATAGACTTTTTAATAACTTTAGCGTTGACTTGACTTGAAATAGTATTCGTTAGTTGACCAAGATTTTGCATTGTCCATTGGCCATGGACTTTCGGATAGCTCTAACATTGATTTGATTTGAAATAGTATTTTGCACCAGATTCGAAATTTATGTTCTTTGTTGAATCGTATTGTCTCAAAATAATTCAAAATTCGAATATATCACACATTCAATATATGTATATATATATATATATATATAATCTTGGGTCTTTATAAAAGTTATCATTAAATTAGTGAAAATTTGACTTTACCCTTTTATGGTCAGTTCTTTGACAAATTTCTTGGATAATATCATAGTAACTCTCCCTCAAACGCTAAAATTTCATAAATTTCTTGAGTAATTCAAGATATGTAACTTTTTATTTATTTATTGCATAGCATTCGAGTTCAAGTAGAATTTTCTTAGAAGTTGTATATTTACTCTATCATTTAATACATCAAGCTACTGTAGAATAGATAAATAATCATATTTTTTTATATTCGAACTCATAATCTTTTAATTGTGAGGTCCAACCTACCAATTAAGCAACGGTTTATTAGCTAACGTCTATCCCTATTTAATTCTCAAACGTTGTGCTAATACCAACTAGAGACGCAACACGAATCAAGTCGACTCAATTAGGGCTTTACTCACTTGAGCTCCGACCCTATAACAAGTCGCTCTTGAATTGAACTTCTTCTATTAAAAAATATTTAAATATATATTTTTTTCTATTCTTTTAAGAGTGTAAATACACTGAAATTAGTAAACACATATTTAAATTTTCATTATTAATATATAATCCATATTCATTCCTATTTAACCTTTTTTGTATTCTCCTATTTAATATATTTTTTTTGCGACTAAATGAAAGCAAAAATATTGAATTCTCTAGTTTAACTTTTGTTGCATTTTTTTATTTTATTTAATATGTACATAATACAAGTATAAAATATTTTTTTAAATAAAATAATATATAATATTATTTTTATACAGATTTTGCATATATATTAAATAAGATAAAAAAGTGCAACTCAACTTAAAATAAAAAATTCAATGGGATATAATGAGAGTGTTTTGCTTCTTTTTCCACGTCACTGAAGAAGCTATGTGATTTTTTTTTTAATTCGAAAATTTGCCAAGATATAAAAATGTAAATCAATGAGGTTTCAGCCCTAATTTAAATGGTCCACATAGGCAATTTCGGCGGGTTGGGCATTTTTTCGGCTAAAATAGTACTAAAATTGAGTAATTCAATTACATAAAAGATTAAATTCAAACCCTAAAAAGATAAAAGAACTAAAATGAGATTGGGTTATAGTTACCGTACGAAAATTACATTTAATCCTAATGATAATTATGCGACAAACTTGCAAGTTAATGTTCTTACATTTTGCTTTGCAGCAGAGATATTTCTCTACAGTCTCACTTCCCAAACAACGTTATCCGATTTTGGAGAACACAAACATAAAAAGACTCGACTCAAGTAGAAAAAAGCGCAAAGGAAATCAAAATCCTTTCCATAATTCAATTGAAAGCCCGGAAAGAGTAATTTGAATTCCAAGTTTCAGTTCTGAGTCCAAGAAATACAGTCGGAGGGTTACTTTTCCGGTGTTTTTTCTTACAAGAATGGCTCTTTCGACCTCCTTTAGCCGGCCAATTAGCTCCTTCAATGCCGTTTGTTCGCCACCGTTCTGTTTGATGAAATCTAGTAGTTTTAATTGTCAGAATAGCGCTCAAATGCTCGTGGGACTGCGGAGCTCCTATCAGCCTCTGGTTATCAGCTGTTGCGCTGGTGAAATGGGCTCGGATTCCATGAATTTGAGGTCTAAAAAACTCAACATTCCTATCTGTTTATTTGGGTTTTTTTCTTTCATTATTGGGTGGAATAGTGTGTTGAATTATGGAGGGTTCGTGGGCTGAATATAATTTTATAGATGATTTATGGGTTTTTGGTGTTTCTTGACATTGTCCAACTAAGTGCTGGGGTTGAATTTTTTTGCCATGCTTTTTTCTTTTCCCCTTATTTTGTGTTGATTTATTCATTCAATGCATTATGAGAAGGAAGTCTCTGATATTTCGTCTTATTGATGGTGAGCAAGTGAAGAAGAATGTATTGGAAGCTGAAACTATGGTGTTTTTGACAGTATGGTAGTGGCAAGTGAGTGACATTTGCTTAATTTTATTATAGTGGGAAGAAGAACACTTGTGCTGTTACTCTGTTTGCAATGTAAACATGCACAACTGTCTGGTGATATATTTATGATGAATGAGTGTGCTTTCCTTGAAATCCTTGTCGATGATTTTCCTGCTAAGAGGAGACAGAATCCTTATGAATGAATAAGGAGGGATTGGAAGATTTAATTGATTAGAGAAAATAGAACTATGCTCTATTACGGGCGTAGTCAAATTAATATGCTCTGTGGGGGTTCCTTCAGTTTCTCGTGAACTGTAACTTCTACCTTTTGATTTATTTATTTTTTCAGCTATACGACTTGGACCTTGTCTTTAACTTCCTTACATTTAACATCATAACAGAGTTAAAAAATCTTACACTTCCCTCTTTCAAGGTTTGCCTGAAACTTCACCAGTGTTGTCAACACAAGTTCTCGAGCTTTATTAATACTTTCTTAGGTACTGCCTGCAGATTTGACAATAGTATGTTGTACTTGTTACCTTGGAAGACTTGCTATGTGTTCTACAAAAAGGAAGGAAGAGATTAACAGCAAGGGAGCAATTGATCCCTGAGTAGTTTGTCTTTTCTTCTTCAATCTCCGCTAACTCACCACACTATGCTTTGCCGCCTATCATGCTAAAATAAAATGTGAATGATTCCTCAAAAGTGTCTCATATCCGAGAACTTGTGCTCTTATAGCTGTACTCAGTTATCTTGAACAATAAAAGTTAGTAGCTAAATACTTGGCTCTAACTTTTCATGATGAATACTTTTTAGTGGACTAGCATTTCAGTTTATTTTCATATTACTTATATTGCATGGCATTTCTCTTGATAACTTTCAGGTTGCTATTCATAAGGTAAACATATTCAATTACCTTTCTTCGTAATATATTCTTGCTCCTTTTATAGGCAACCTCAGGTTTCTTCTATGCCTAGACCTCCTTTTGGTGTCACAATGACTGATAGTGGCTTAGAGAAACCATCATTTAAATGGCGAAGAGTGTTGCTTAAAGTAAGTGGGGAGGCACTTGCAGGAGATCAAACACAAAATATAGACCCAAAGGTTGGACTATTACAGCTGATGTGTTTGAAATTTTATTAACTCCTTAATGCTAATAAAAATGTACTTTTACAGATAACAATGGCCATTGCAAGGGAGGTTGCATCTGTTACTCGGCTAGGTATTGAGGTAGTTCATTTTAATAGCTTTTCTTTGAAAAAGTTTAGTTATGCTTAGAAAGTTGTTAGATTATTACCTTTGTCCAAATGTCTGCATTTCTCCCCCAATATATATAAATCACATGTAACTGGTCATACTGGGTATCCTCTTGATTCCACGGTGAATCATGTGATAGATATAGTACATTACAAGCAAGTTCCATATTCTCTTCTTTGAAATAATTGGACTTGTTAGTTGACTTCATGGCTTTTGTCTGTGCTTTAAGATTAATTCTGTGGCTCAAATTGAAGATACAGTTTACTTCTACTCATGATTCTTTCAGGTTGCAATCGTTGTTGGTGGAGGTAATATCTTCAGAGGGGCTTCCTGGGCAGGGAGCAGTGGCCTTGATCGCTCTTCTGCTGATTATATAGGGTAACTCTTTTTTCTTGAATTGGAATTTATTTTATGCAACATTCTAGAGCTCCAAAAGTTTTATGTTTCAAGGTAATTTCCCACAGCTCATCCAATCTGGTGTTCAAAGATATGGATCCTACGAATTGCAAGTTCACGTCTAACCATATTATTCTTCATGTTGAAGTTTTCCTAATTCACTTATTGTTTGGGTGACCTCACATAAATTGGACATTTTTAGTTTTCATCTTACTGAGCTGGTCTGTATAAACTAGTATAGTTCTTAATTGATTTCTAGTCTATACCAGTGATATTAACATACTAGACTACTTGCTCAAGATGTAGAAAATGTTGGTCATACGACTCCTATGAAGTTGAATTTCATTGAGCTTGTGCAATTTTCTGGTGTAGTGAGGTTTTTACTAGCTTGATATTTAAAAACTTGGAAGAAGAACTTATCTCATAATTTAGAAACTTATATTTTGACCCTGAGTTGTATTGCATTAACAAAATTGTTTCGGACAGTCAAGTCTTATTGTTTCCTTATTTAGGATGTTGGCGACTGTCATGAATGCAATATTTTTGCAAGCAACAATGGAGAGCATTGGCATCCCGACAAGAGTTCAGACAGCTTTTCGCATGTCAGAAGTTGCTGAACCCTATATACGAAGACGAGCTGTAAGGCATTTAGAGAAAGGAAGAGTTGTAATCTTCGCAGCTGGAACCGGAAATCCATTCTTCACAACAGACACGGCTGCAGCACTTAGGAGTGCAGAGAGTGAGTCTTTCTCTTGCACCTCTATGCTTATGTTATTGATTTAACATGAACTTTAGAAGGACTATAATTCCTTTAATAGATATAAGCATTGGTATGACGAAGAGTAGATAGAACCATCGAAAGTAAGAGGAGTGGATAGTAGAACAAAGATTAGTACTCCAATTTTTGGCCGGAAAACTTGAGAAGAATATAAGCGGAATTGATAGTGATCATCTTACTTATATTGAAAGTACTCCGTCTCTAATTGTTAACCAGGTTTTAGATCAGACAATCCTCTTAAGTAATGTTAGTATCTCCATCCATACCAAATGAAGGAAATACCTTTCTGTGCACAGAAACAGACAGGAAAATACCTCTGTTTGTCTTTCTCTCTCCCAGCGAACAATACGGCAAATCCTAAATGGAATTGTGTAGATATCAGCTGGTTTTCTATTTACGAGCAGCTACACGTATGTGTCTAACTTGAACTATTAAGTCCCATCTCTCCAAAAATGGTTCTTGATCATGTTTTGAAATTACCTAAGGACCGGCTGGATTCTTTTAGGTCATGAAAATTCACAGTGTTCTGGCCTTAAATAGCATGTAACAGTCCGATCTCTTGTGACGGCTCCTTCACGTTATGCACATGGTTTTGAAGTCCTGATCAATTTCATAGTGTTAACAATAACTGATTCCTTCTAATTCTTAGCCCATGTTATATCACCGGGACTGTGAAGACGTGAAACTAATGTTGAAGTTTTGGATATTGGATTCAGTTAATGCTGAGGTAGTGCTGAAAGCTACAAATGTGGATGGAGTGTACGATGATGACCCTAGATGCAACCCTAATGCTCGCCTACTTGATACTCTAACTTACCAAGATGTAATCTCAAAGGAGCTGACCGTGATGGATCTGACTGCCATCACTTTGTGCCAAGAGAACAACATTCCGGGTTAGCATTCATTATTCCCATTAGCATCAGGCATGGATTATTTTCCTCGTACCCCAATCAATCCCCCATCTGTAAATGATAATATTTGTGTTATTTAATAAAAACATTTCTGATTTCCTCGATAATATGTCATTCCAAATCTCTGGGCTAATACAATATGATCACTGATTTGAGCAATTTTCTACTAATGACTATACTGTTTTCATTTCATGCAGTTGTTGTCTTTAATCTGAACAAGCCCGGCTACATATCAAAAGCCATTAGGGGAGAGAGCGTTGGCACATTTATTGGAGGGACTCAGAGATCAGAAGCGAAAATGTCTTGAAGAAAACATCGGTTCCCCCCTGTTGTTGCAGAACTACACTATAGCTTAAAGTATATTAGGGACGATCATCACACACATACTCGCCCGGTTTTCTGTTGTGACTGAGGTTCAGGAAGTCGGTACTAGAAAATCTTGATTTTGCCACGGATCGCTATCCCTAGTGTTTTAGAATTATTTATCAACTGTAAATATGAGGATATTTCATATTATATTGGTACTTAATCATGAGAACTATCCTATATATAGCTAATGCTTGTGAATCAGTGGCGATTCCCTGATTCTGGAAAAAAGTATAAAAGCGTGTTTGGTACCGGTGGGGTATTGATCGCTGTAATGTGGCCTAACTAAAAACGTGCTCCCATTGGGTCAATCTTTTCAACACGCTTGTCTAATCCAAACACATGTTCATTTCCACGTATTCAAGAAAAGAATCTCAAATCATTCAAAAAGAATAAGACCCGCAATAACTATGACAATAATCCAAACACAGTGCTACTAAATTCAGCTGAGTTCAATTAAATTCATCCAAATTAGACCCTATACATAGAATCAAGCATAATCATAATTATCAGACAGTATATAACCAAAGATGATTGAGAAATGCCCAAGTTCTTATCAAATCCAGCTGCTCAAACTCAGCATGAATTAAAAAAGGGCTACAAACTGCCATAAATCATAATAAGCTCACAAGAATTAGACCATTAAATTGTCGGGCAGATTATGTTGACATCCCTTTTAAAGTTGTACATTTTCTGAGATTATAGTCATAATTGTAAATACACTTCTTATTAAATAAGAAAATTATACACGCACATCCCTTGAGGGTAGTACCTCATACTAACATCCCTCGAGGGATGTATTTATAATTTTGCAAAAGAATGATGATATTTATATAATAAAATTTAATTTCAAGAAATATCGATTTAATTAACTCTCAAATACACACATTTTGTGTATATAAAAATTACGTTTCTATTTAGTTACGGAAAAAATATATAGACATGACAATATATATATTAAATGGAATAATATGCAAGAATAAAAAATTCAATTAGGGACAACCAAACATCCCCTTTATAGAGCAAAAGAATACCCAAAGTCCCTAACTCCACACTACACTAAACTACAACTTCTTGGAAATTACATAACATCATACAAATTGCTATATTATTCAAACCCAAGTTGGGGAAATCATTTTCAAGATTCAACACTCACTCTTTCTGTGTTGCTGATGTTCATGATTTTTCCTTCCCATTTCCTACTCCCAATTTCTCCACAAACCCCACATTTTCTCTCTCTAGAAAATTCAACTAAAAGACATCAATTATTATAATTAATTAGGAAAAAGAAAGTGGGAAAAATAAGACAATTCAATTCCATTTCCATTTGCCAGCTAAAAGTCAAAGAATGGGTTGAAGAGATCACATGAAGAAGAAGAGGGTGAGGGCGACACCATTGGAACTGAAAACCAGGTCGATGGGCTCGGAATGAACATGTTGTACCCCATCATAAACGGGTCCGGCGTCGGCGAGAAGAATCCCGGCGATATGGGTTGCAAACTCCACGGCGCCGGCGATAGTATTCCGGGAACTCTCCCCAATTCCACGTCAGTGCTGGTCTGGAGAAGATCACCCAAGAAATTGCTGTTGTTGTTGTTATTGTTGTTGTCAGTAAAGATGTTGGCAGTGATTTCTCTGTCCTTAGCCGGGCTTGTTTTCTCTATGGAAGCCAATCTGGCCGCGGGAGAGATGTCCCCAGGTCCGGCAGCTGAGGAGGAGGTACCGTCGTCGGCGCTGTTGCCGGTGAGGCGTTGCACCAGGTCCATGAAGTCGCTGACGGTGGTGTGGATGACTTTGGGAGAAACCGAGTAGATTATGACCGGCTTCCGATCCTCGGCAGCCTGCTGCGGGGCGGCGGAGTGGGCGTGGGCGGTCGATGGTGGTGGGTTGTTGTGGGGCGGCGGCGCAACTGGTGGCTTCTTGATCTTGTAGGAGTCTTTGTTGACTTTGAGAGCTGTGGGACGTGGGCCCTGCAGTTCTTTCCGGGGGGAGGGTCTGTTGGGACTGCCAGTGGCGTCTCCACCGCCGGAGAAGAACTCCGGAGGGTTCATGAGGGAGGATGGGTGGTGGATATCGATCTATCTTAATGAATTACGGGAGATTCAGTGGTGAGTGGTGGGTTAGAGAGAGAGAGAGAGAGTAAGCGTGTGAAATGGCTGCGGCCTACACTCTGTTTGTATGCATAAGAACCAAAGGAAAATGGAAAAAGGAAGTGAATTATATAACATTTGCTCTCTTTCCAACTTTACTACCGGCCATGAAATTAGTTTAACCAGTTATTAATAAAATAATTTCTTTATTATATTTATTTAATTAAATTAACTAAAAAAGTTTTATAAAAAATTTAATTTGAATGTGCATGGATTAAAAATTATTATTATAATTGGATAATTAAATATATAGTTATTTGCGGAAGAAAAGAAGTATAAGTTAAGGACATTAGTATATCTATATTTTCTCTGTCAAAGATAGTTTATCTAAAGTCTTGAGCCTTGATATATACTAGTAAGTGTGATCATTCTATGTATGTACGTTTTTTGATAAAGGTAAATTTCATAAAAATAAAAAATATGTACAATAACAGATATACAATTTAGGCGTTTTCCCAAGCAATTCACCAGATTC
Source organism: Sesamum indicum (assembly GCF_000512975.1). Classification (NCBI taxonomy): domain Eukaryota; kingdom Viridiplantae; phylum Streptophyta; class Magnoliopsida; order Lamiales; family Pedaliaceae; genus Sesamum; species Sesamum indicum. Next base: position 6,781,706 of record NC_026159.1, on the reverse strand, counting down.
TATAGTTTGTCACAACTTTTGTAGAATTTGGTTTATCTTGAGCTAATACTTTAATTCAAATCTACTTTATCATTAACTTGGCTATGATCTACGGATCCCTTCATATATGTTAAAACCTCCTCATTTTTCATTCATGTCCTAGCTGATAAACTAATTAGACTGTTCTGTAAAAAACATCATACTATTTGATATTTTAAATGAGTAAATTATCCCCTTAAAAAAAATGGTAGATTATGTTAAGTTGTGAAGATTGATTTGAAGAAGAAAAGGATAACCTGATTCAACTTAGAAATCCCAAGTTGAGTTGGAGAAGGATAACTCGATTCAAAGTTGAGTTGGAGAAGGATAACTCGATTCAAAGTTGAGTTGGAGAAGGATAACCCGATTCAACTTAGAAATTCCAAGTTGAGTTGGAAAAAGGATAAGTCATGGCTATATATATACTACTCTTATTAGCATTGTTATACAGAGCAAAGTAGAATAGAGTAGAGAGAAAAGAAAGAGTTGAGACGAGGGTGAGTGTTGTCTTTCACGTGTGGTGAAGACTTGCATACATGTGTGTGTGTGTTGTACTCCTCAATTTTCCTCCTCTTTGAGTGTTTTCTCCTGGCTTGGTATCGCCCCCAGACGTAGGATTTATATCCAAACTGGGTTAACAAATTCGTGTGTCTTTTACTGCCTTCATATTCCACCTGTTATCCATCTTAACCCGATCCATTTCCTAACAACTGGTATCAAGAGCCTGGTTCAAGGAGTTAAGATGGAGGGAAAGTTTCCAGTCGAACGGTTCAATGGTTCCGACTTTGGGTTTTGGCGTATGCAGATGGAGGCCTACCTGTACGGGAAGGACCTGTACGAACCACTTGCAGAGAAGTCCGAGAAGACGAGTGATGAAGAATGGAAGGTGCTCGATCGAAAGGCGATGAGCGCAATAATCCTGTCGCTCTCTCGGAATGTCGCCTATCATGTGAAGGGAGCAAAGAGCACGAAGGAAGTTCTACAGACTCCACTTCCATCATCCCTCCACGCCTGCTCCTTCCCACGCCCATGGTCGCCGTAGCCATCACCATTGCCGCCTCCACCTCCATCCACCATCCCTCTATTTCTCTCTCTCTGTATATATATATATATAAATAATTATATAATATATTACATATATATGTTTTCTTAAAATATTATATAAATATATTTTACATAAAAATATAATTTTAAGTCAGACTGTTGGTTTGAATTAAATTGAGATCGGTCCATTGATCTGTTAGTTAAATTTAGACCTTAAATTCAAATCAAATTCGACAATTTTTAAATAATGTTATAAGTGTAATTTTATAATTTAAAATTAAAAAAATAAAAAGTTAAGGAAAAAGTGCATGTACTTCATGAAATCGTATAGGGGATAATTTGTTTCATTTTAAAAAATACAAACAAGTAATTATTTGGTATTGTTTTTCATTTGGGATAATTTGCTCATTTCAGAGATCACATATGATAGTATTCATTCTTTTTTTGGATTATTTTATAATTTTGGAAAAATAAAGAATAAAAATATCAAAATTATAGGACAAGAATATATTTAAGCCTATATATATATATCCAAATATTCTATGTGATTGTCTAGCTTCTTCTTGTTCAACTCAGACAACAAATTAAAGGGGTGAGATTATGTTTTGTTCAGGCTAATGCATGATGTGTGAATGTGATCCTTCATTTCTGAACATAGTATGTGATAGGGGTGATAACACCCCCCCCCCCCCAACATAATGACGTGAATGCCCCTCAAATACCGAAAAATAACAAAAATGGCTTAAGATTCGTGCACTTTCAAGCGAGTCACGTCGTTGCACCAACCCACCTAATCCAACCTAGAGTTAAAAACCCGAATTACTAGCCGTTGGATCTTCTATTAGACACTCCGTCAGATGTTGCCACGTGGAATTATCCTATATGGACAGGAAAACCTATAAATACTGCTAATCATGAGCGTTTATGGCATGTTGTATTTATTGCTCTTTCGATTATATTTAAACTTCTAGATCGTTTTCGACCTCATCCATTCTAACTTAAGTATCAAAGGACCTTAATTGGGGGCTTATCAGCAAATCTTACGTGTTTCTTTGTTCTCATGATCCACTTCCCAAGAAGCTTAGATTTGACAACGACCCAACCTGCAATCATGACGAGTCAAGACCCGACCCTTATAAGCGACCTGGATCAATATGGAACCGGTTTAAGAAAAGAAGTCGACAAAAGGATGACTACTAATCAATGCTTCTCATCTTAGAAGGAATATGCCTTTAAATTTTATCATGGTTAATTACCATTTTGAAAGTAAAAACTTAATACTAATTAATCTACTCAAGTAAGCATGTCCACTTGCTACTAGTTGTTGTTTTTGTATGTGTAGTCAAAATATTTTAAAAATCATGACAAAGGTTTAACCATAGCTAAACTCAAAATAAATATTAATTAACTGTGGTCAAAATTTAAATTTCACGTTAATTTTGTATGATCGTATCAGATAATATTAATTTATCATAATTTCTAAACAGTAAACATTTATAATATAAAAAATAATTAATATTATTTTACAGTGTCCACATAGATACTCCTTATCTGGATTTCATTTCCAAGAAAAAGCAATGCCATGAATCTAGTTTGCACCTTGCCAACTTAATAACCACTGATGAATATTCCAAGAATCACTTAGGGAAAAAATTATTATTACCTACGATTTTATTACTTATAGATTAAAATCATAGTAAATAATTATTATTAAATACGATTAAATAATAGTCGATATAAAAATTTAGCTTATTCACCATAAAAATTATTTTTCTACTGGCTATTAGTTATGACAGATGTTTTTGCATGAATTTTAGCTATTACGATATATTAGGCAAACTCACAAAAATCATGACCAACAACAGTTGTGTGAGCATAGTCAATGACTTTTTGATACGACTATTAATTTTTAACTACGACTAATATTATACTTATTGAAGTGATTTTAACATGCATACGTGGAAATAATTTCTCGGAATTTCATTATGACAATTGTTGAACAAAACTATGACAACCTTACATGATGCTAATTTGTACTATTTGCCATATTGAAGAAAGACGATGGAGTTGAGCAGTATGATAAGATCCCTATTAAGGATTTTCGGTCTCCCTTTTCAGACAAATGCATCCTAGTCAGGACAAAGCTACACAAAACCTCCCTCGAACCTCCAATAACCAGCAATAAGCGCCGTGGATTGTCTGATTACACCTAGTTGGAGATGATGCCATATGGATCAAATAAGTTGGCACATTTGTCCCTATAAATATATTCATTGTGCTTTATTTATTTAAAACACATTTATTACAATATCACCATTGAATATCTCTAATTTTGAATTACTCTATCTCGATCTCAAACTGATTTAAGTATCAAAAGTTTTAGTTAGAGACCCCCCAACAAGCCTAACGATCTTTTCTTTTCTAAGGTTCCATACTTCATCTAAAATATTTTTAGAGCGACCTCGATATTCTACCTGAATCACATATATACCATGTTAGTTTACACGTATTGACAATCATGCCTTAAATGATCTATTCTGGCCTCATTTACTTTGAGTATATATATTATTAATAGGGTGACACAAAAAAACTAATTAAATATATGATACAAAAAACTCACAATTAATTATCTGTAGTTTACTTTGTTGTACTATTCTTGCTATCAATATAATCTAGGGTAAAGTACAATGATTTCCTATGAGGTTTGACATAATTATGAATACCCTATTATTGTTTGAAAAATTAAAAATACCCTTCCTGATATTTGATGAAATTATGTAATCCTTGGATGGAGGTATGAAATTATCAATTTTGTCCTTACTTTATTTTTTAAAAAAAATTAAAGTTTGTAGAAAAAAATCGAATGAGGTGGATGGAAAAATTATGAAAAAATTTTATCAACTTAGTTCATAAAAAAGAATAAAAATTTTAAAATATAAAAAAATTATAATTTTTAATCCACAATGGTTTTTTGGTAAGTTCACTATAAAAATGGATGAAAATCTAACAGATTTGGCTAATTGTTAGACGGCCGTTAAAATTAAGGGGTGTTGGTAATTTTTCAAATAACAAAAGAGTATTCGTAATTATATCAAACTTTAGGGGGACTCATTGTAATTTAGCCCATAATCTAATGCTTACTTTGGCTGACTACCCATTTTTTAACAAGAAATAACCTGTTTGCCCTTCTGAGTCTTACCACACTTGAGATAAACTGGAAAAAAGTGAAGAGGTTTTTCCTGCAACTGCAATGAGAAAAGTGGGTTACTGAAGTAGACCGAGACAGCGGCGCGAATGTGTCGGAGTGCGGAAGATGTGAAGAGCAGAGTATTCTTGGAAGGCATGCAAATAATTCTGTTGCTTCTTGAATTAGGGCTGACGAACAGTTTCCTCAGTGGTAAGAGAAGCATGTCTTCTAAAATAAAATAAATTACAGTAGGTACGTTTGATTGTGCATACATTAATTGTCTGGTATGTAATGATCAGTGACCATACATGTGAAATTTCTAGGTAATATACGACTAGATGGTGCACATATCGTAATAGAATTAGAAAGAGAGACTTAAAAGACATGAATGTTCGGACGATTTATCATCTCATATCTTAGAATAAAGTTCCATACAATTGTCATTCAGTATGTCGTAAAAAGCAACAAAATATGGTTGAACACAAATGTTTCGGTTACAGATCTGATATCATTTTTATATAACATTAACGTATTGTAATGAATAAACCTTAGAATTTGCAAAAAGTATCAATACTTGGTTCAATCAATTGTTAAAAGTTTGTCCTAATGACTATGGAGCACAAAATATGTATGTTTCTTTCTTTCTGCTTTTTTTTTTTTTAGACAAAATGTAAAAGTAGGAGTGACATTCCGCAAATGAATATGTCTGTATTATATGTACCAGTCAGAAACCCTAAAATTGACCTATTGTAGGAAAAAAATTAAAATCTAACCACATGGGAGTCATTAATGCACAAGTTGGTATATATGTTTAGTCTTACAAAATGTTTTGATTATAATTCAAGCCCACATAAAAAATTAGATTAATTCTTTTTCTTCTTTTTATTATTATTATTATTGTTATTTATTTATTAGCTCTCCATAATTAACTGTTAAATCCAGGAGGCAAAGTGTATAGTTGGTGACCTTAGAGGGGGTAACCATTACATGTTTATTAGTACAGGGGGTAAAGTGTAATAAATAAATAAAATAATACCAACACAATAGCATGATGAGAACATGCTACATTCTCATGGAAAACCATAGCATGTTTGAAAAGGTTAGCCCAACAAGAATTGCAACACGCCCGATCAAGACGGGCTCAAACAGTATGTGGATTCGAGGCGATTGCACCAAGTGAATTGATCGCCTTCAAATCCCATATCATGATTGAGACAATTTCTGAAATTATTAATTTGCCATTGAGCCCTTGGAAGTGTACCTTGTTTCACCTTTTGCTCCAAAATTTCGTTAAAATCCCCGGCACAAAGCCACGGTCTTCTTGATTCTTTTGATAATTTCCGAAGGAGGCTCCATGTTTCCTTCCTCCTACTAGTGTCCAGTTCGCCATAAAATCTAGTGAACCGCCACTTTTTAGGGTAATCGTCTGAATTGACAGTGCAATCTATATGATGAGAAGAACAAGACTGGAGACACACGCCAATATCCTTACGCCATAATAATAGCAAACATCCACTTCTTCCAGCCGAATCTACGCCAATGTCATTGTAGTTGAACTTTTTCTTCATTCTATCGTGTTTTCTTGATTTACACTTGGTTTCCGAGAAAAAAATCAAGCCCGGGTGGTGGAGCTTAATAAGTTCTGATAAGGTTTGAACTGTCTGGGGGAGAGGGGGCAGTCCCTGACAGTTCTAGATTAAGATTTTCATGGCTCTCGACGGAATTGACTAACAGTCTCCAAGCCGATACAAAATCAAAAGTTTCGTAGGTTAGATGAGTACACCTCTTGGATCTATGAACAAAAACAACATTGTGCTCAATCAGCTGGATTCCTCTAGTTATTGGAGAATATAAAGAAAGTAGTTATTGGAGATAAATAAAATATTAACACGTCGGATAAAACTTAAAAAGTAGTTATTGGAGATATAAAGAAATTGAGTCGAGTACAATACATTATTATTTAAGCTTATTTGTTAGACGGAAAAAAACCTCATAGATAGTATATATAATTTTTTAAATTATAAAAAATTTACGTATAATTACATTAAATTTTAAATGAAGAAAGTGCAATTATCCCTTTATTTTATGGTAGTAGGATTACTTTGGCTCTAAAAGATGAATATTTGTGAAAGATAGGGAAAGTTAAAAAGTCAGAAATCCACAAATAAATTAATATCCCATTCTACTACGAACTTTTCAAAGTTGTGTTGAAATTTGTTAACCACTACAACAAAAAGACGACTTGTTCAAGTGGGGGCCTTCAAAGTCTCAAAAGTCTGTGGCATAATTGCGACTACACTGAAAAGGGGACTTGGATTGAAGAAGTAAACGTATTTATGCCAAAATTAGCAAATATGTGCTGCTTCTCGTATTTACACCCTAAAATCATGAATATGTGAGGTAATCTTGTAATCTTTCCATAAATTTGTATTTAAAATTAAGTTTAATTACACTTAAACGTTCTTTCAAAATACAAAAATATACTTTCTCGAAATTATACTTACATTCTGTTCGAGAATTCTTCATTTACACTTGACCCCCTTCCATTAAAGTTTGGATTAACACTGTTGAAGTTAGGAAAAAAATTACATAAATTTTTAATTTTGTCTCTCATTTAACATTCTCATGTACATTTTTGTATTTATAAATAGATAGATGTAACATATATATATAGGAAGTGATCTGAAAGTTCCTTATAAATACAAAATTACTGCATTAAAATAATAAATGAGGAGTAAAATTAAAATTTATGTAATTTTTTTGTTAATATCAATATTTTTCTTTCAAATCCTAACGAAAAGAGGATTAAGTGTAAATAGTGAATTTTAGAGGGGATGTAAGTGTAATTTTAAAAATTCTTTAGAGAAAGTATAATTGTACAGTTCCAGAGGGGTCTAAGTGTAAATTTAACTCTTAAAATTATTTTAGTTCCTAGTTTTTATTTTATATTTTATCATTTATACTAATTGATACCCTTTAACTATTGTTTCTAGGATCCTAAACAAAGAAAGTGGGCCCTTATTGATCAACCCAGTAGACCTAATCCTGCTGGCTCATGAGCAATGTATTAAGCCCATATTTTTATATTTATACTAATTTGGCAGGCTAAAAAATAAACCCAATACAACAAGATGACTCGGTGGATAGTCGATTCTACGTCACACACATTACTACTTTCGTGATATACATCATACTGAAAATTTTCCAACAAGTTCCCCCTAGATTCTTGACGGTTGACCTCAAATTTATCAATTCGCTTCAAGCATTACACCATTGTTTTTTAGTTGTTTCCAGCTTCCCGTTCATTTATTCAATAACTCAAATACTAATTTAAGCATTGAATTGTCAATTCATATTTTGCAAGTTAGTCCTCTTTTGATATCAAGATTTTTATAAAAAAATTTCGACCATTATGGTATAGTTAGATTCCAGTAACATTACCTAATATAAAAAGGAAAAACCCTCTATATTCACAAACGATGATTATGATACCACCACACTAATTTTTTAAATACAGCAATTATACCTCTTATTAAATAATTTTAAAAATTAACTATAGTTATTTTTTTTTTAACAGAAGTGACTCCATATTATTTTAATACCAGTACACCAATTCTTTTGTTGTGTCAAAAATACTTTAAGTTAGATTTTTTTTTGTTTGTTTGTTTTTTTAAAATATAATTTATTAATTTATATATTTTATTTTTTTTATAATATATTTCAAAACATGAAACCTATTTATTATCTACACTGAGGAACAATATGCCACGATTACTAGTTCTTAAAATTGGAATTTAATGAAATAAAGCCACTTTCATACCTAAATTTCAACTTAATTCGTTATTTCAATTTATCAAATTTTTAAATTAATTTGGTAATTCAATTTATTATTATTATTTTATTTTGACGATGATCAAATTCGTACCAAATTAATATAGAACAAGAGGCGAATATATCTTGAGTCGGTTCAGATAGACAAAAATTAAATGTATAGTTTTTTAGATGTGTGGTCTGATCGTAAAATTTCAAACGACTATAATTTTTTATCACAAAAAGAATTACAAGAAGATTTACCTGCATTTCGATGATTTTTTCACAGAGAACCCAATCCATCACCACTATTGTAGTAAGGAGCCGCCATTTGTCTCAAAATTCCATTACGTTTCTTTAGATTTTTCTATTTTCTTGAGTCAATTTTCATATTTTTTATAGCTATTATTTGGGCATGATATTACCAGATTATTGTTGTTGTTAGGATGTTATGATACATTTTTTTACGATATTTCCAAAATTTTTGAGATAATTCAAAATTTAACTCGTTTCGGATGCATTTTACCTAAGTCAAAACTATTTCTTTTAATTAACTACAAAATCTATTACCAGAGTCATTTTGCAATAAAATATTTTTAGTTTAAATTCAAATTCTCAAAATAGTAAAGACGTGTTTTTCTTTATTCTTTAATTTCGTCTATTGCTTGCGCTCCATCACAAATTTAAATTTTATCACTTTTAGGTAAAAAAAAAAAACATTATTTTGTTTCACCATAATTATTTTTATAATGTTTAATAATATATTATTTTTAGATTATCATTTAAGATTAATAAAAAATTAAAATGAGGGGTTGAAATTTGAATTTTGAGATAAAAGTGTAAGAATATAAATTAATTTTGAAGAAACTTACTATATCTTATACTATTTATTAAAAAAGAGATTCCTAAAATAACTACAATAATTGGCAGAATATGAATTGCCTAAAATGCCCTTATGTATACTTATTGCTTCCCTAAATAATCATCTTTGTTATTAGTTAATTTTATTTAAAATTAGAATTTTGAGATGAAGAGAGTAAGAGCGTAAATAAATTTCCAACTACTTACTATACCTACTATTTATTAATAGAGAAATTCTAAAATGACAATCATGATTGCAAAAATATGAATTCTTTAAAATACCCCTAAATATTATTTCCTAAACTAACCATCCTAGCACGTAGTTCCTATGTTCATATAAGTATACTATAAATAAGAATAAAATCAACAAATCACGTTTCGAAAAATAAGAAAAGGAAAAAATATCATCTTAATGACACAATAAGTAATTAGTGTAAAGGTATTAAAACATTGTGGGGTCACGTTTATTTAAATTTAAAATTATTTAATTAGAGGGCACAATTGTCATATTTAAAAATAGGTGCGACGGTTGCACTAATTATCATTCATGATAAATAATAGCGCACGCTTTAAAATATAATATAAATAAGAATAAAAATGTATAAATCGATATATTCATTCCAAGAAAAAAAAAAAGAAAAAAGAAACAATGAAAGAAAGAAAAGAAGAGTAATTTATCGGTTAATGTAAAACATAAAAAATTGGAAAAGCTAGTTACCTATTAGTTGACAGGCATTTTTAGCTTCACACAAAATTGATATACGGTGTCATTAGCCGCTATTTTTGAATATGGAAGGCTTTTTTTATTTTATTTTAGTATAGATAAATATAATCATATATTTGTATTAATTAACTTATAAAATAACTTTATGTCCCTACATATTTCAATTAACATTTTTTTATTAAAAATGATTAAATATTTCTTCTATTTAATTAAAAAATTTATAAAATTTAAAGGGATAATTCCGTTCAAATTTTTTTTTATTAAGATCAACAAAATTATAAATTTTACTAATAAATGTACTTATTTGTTAGACAAAAGTAAATTTTAGAGATTTTAAATGTAATTTCCCAAATAATAAGAGGATTTATGTATAATTACATAAAATTTTAAAAAAAGAGAGTATAATCATCCCAGATTTAAATTATGCACGCCCATCGAATGTACTGCGGTACCCTGTATCTATGAATTGGTGGAGAGGAAATAGGTCAACGTAATTACCAAAATACCCCAGGAACCCAAAACAGGGTTCAATTCCATCCTCAGCTGCCCAACCGAGCACGCTAGCGAACTCCAAACGGCTAAATCAGCCAAAATTTTCGAACGAGCGCACGCCAATATGTCTGCGCATAGGCTGTGCACGTTAGCCCTTCCACTCACCTATGGCCACGTCATCGAATTGCCACCTCCTCCTATTCCCCGCGACTCCGCCCCTCTCCCCCTCTTCTTACAGCCTCAGCGGCACTGAAACTCAAAATTAACAAAAGTCGCAGTCGGAATCTTATTTAAATTCCGAATTAACCCCTGGAGAATTAATTTAAGTCCAGCCCCGTCCTTGATACATGGCGCCGTCGTCAATTCCGGCGGCTCAGGGAAGCCAGCCGCAGCTGGGGGCCGCCGACCCGACGAGGGGGAGGAAAAAG
>NC_026159.1:6742484-6771067 GCF_000512975.1 Sesamum indicum | reverse complement strand
CGGGTGGCTTGCGAGCAATGCGGCTCCGGTGAGCGGGACGATGAGCTGCTTTTGTGCGACAGGTGTGATAGAGGCTACCACATGCTTTGCGTCCGCCCAATCGTGGCCCGAATTCCTATCGGGCCCTGGTTCTGCCCGTCTTGCTCCGATGATCACAATCGCCCCCTAAAAAGTATTTTGAAATTAAAAATTACTTAATCTTTACATTCATGCACATGTATATATATATATATATATATATATATATACGTGTGTGTTTGAGCGGACCCTTATCAAATAAACATATATATACAGCCAAGAATGCTGTGATTGTATGAGTGTGTGTGGTCTGTGATCATATGTTTGTGTGCGGGTGTGTTTAACGGTGAGGGAGCGAAGAAATTTATGTAGGTTTTTTGGGTAATTAGGTTGTGGCAATCGTTTTTATATAAAACCTTCTATGCAGGTTTTACGCAGAAGAAAATTGTTGATTTTTTTAGGATTCAGAAGTCCGGGGAATTCACAGAGAAATGTGCCTCCCCTCAAGGTAGAAATTTTTTCAACTGTTTCATCACAACTCAGTTTTTCAATGGAACAATTGGGGTAATATACTGAAATTTCTTGGTGTGAAAAGCTATTGTATAATATACGATTGCAATGTAGTAACTGAATTGATAAGTCTGATCAAAACCTATATCATTGTCACAGAAAGCTTTGTACCGCAGTTATAGCTCGGTTGATGACGAAGTTCACGGCCAAGAACAGAGCCTAGTTACTAAAATTTGTGTGTTCAAGTCAAGAATTTAATATGGATTGACATTTTCTTATTCTTCATCGACCTCGAACTTGTTATTTATTGGAACAGGAAGCTCGCGTAGATGAATGTGTTAATGAGATCATATACTATTATTTCATGGCTTTCAAGTGTTCGATGAAAGCACATCCTCCTATTAAGGTTCCGTGCATTGACCTAAGAGTTTATGAAGTTATTAGTACCCTTGGCTGCGAGACGATGCATTATATGAAAGTTCTTTTGTTTTTTGTGTATGCAAAACATGTTTCTGGATACTGAATTTGAGAGTTTTCCATGTGAAAGATTCAGGATCAGCTTACTGTTAACTCATTATCAAGTATCTCCTGCACATTGAGTTGTTTATTAGACTAAAAAGCTTAGCTTGAATGAGACTATGGAACTTTTTATGCTCGGTTTCCTTTCGCTTTGTATCTTTGATAACTCTATCACTTTTTACAGTTTATGACATTATTTCATGTTCAGGATGTCTTCTTTTGGCATTGTCCATACTCCTCCCGGTTACAAATAGTATCAGAGTCTGTCTTAGGAATGCATATCCTATTGTGTTGTAATCATGATAAGGCCATTTATTGTCTGATTGTTTTACAAATGAAACAGCAGCACGGGAGCTCCTATGCATGTCAACCTCTGAAATGGTAGTAAATCAACATTAGTTAGTGGAAAACAACTATATATGTCAAGAAAGGCCAGTATAGAACTATCAAAGGAAAAAAAGAAGAAGAAGAAAAGAAAGGGTAGTATAATAGAATATAGGGACCCCAAATGGAGATCTGACTAGCTTTGGCGCCCTTTTGCAATGTTTATCCGCCCAATTCTCTCGATAATAGGTCACATTCACATGAAGAGTTTGGGTATATGCATCTTTATATTAATGCACAAAATGTTCTATGGTAGATCTTAGTTTTTGTTTACCACCAACTGTAAAACACCAAATTCCAAACAAGCTTGATACGCTTGGTCAATTCATTTAACTTTTTTGTGATCCAATAATTTCTATGAGCTTGGGAAGAAATCCATCTGGAAACAGTCAAACATAACTTGAGGAAGAGACAACCAAACATAACTTGAGGAAGAGGTTGTTGACATCAATTTGTAGGAAATTGAGAAGGACTAAAATATGAAATGCAAATGCCTATTAGTTGGTTTAGGTAGGGTAACTTGAGGATAATTTGGGAATTACTCATTAACAGCACATTTAAAGAAGCCCATCAGATGTGCTGCTTATGAAACTAACGAAAATGGTATTAATGGTAAATCTAGCTGAAGGACATCCAGATTTGTTTTCTTAGCAACGGAAGTTGCCTCTTATAAAGTTGAGTAAGGACAGAATCCATTTTAACATACAAGGATTTGTTGAACTGAGTTGATATTTGCTTGTCAATTACTCAGATTCTAGCTGGAGACTACTCTTACATTTTATTTCGCATTTTGCCCAAGTTTAGATGCTAAAAAACGCCGAAGACGATCTAGTACATTAGTATTCCACAAGAAGCGTAGGAAATTGCTGCCATATATTCCGTCTGAGGATCCAGCAAGAAAGCTAGCACAGATGGGATCTCTTGCCTTTGCTTTGACAGCTCAGGGTATGGAATTCAGCAATGAACTTACATACATGCCTGACATGGCTCCTAGATCAGCCAATCAAGCCGTATTTGAGAATGGTGGCATGCAGGTTTTGTTTGAACTTTCTTCTATCGATCAGAAGATTTTCAATATAAATATTCAGAAAAGTGGTATCTTTTTAACATCATTTATGTCGAGCATTGACTGGGTTATTCCTTGTTTCTTCTTAATCAGGTTCTTTCTAAAGAAGATACTGACACCTTGGAACACTGTAAGGCTATGCACAGAAGTGGCCAATATCCACCTCTTGTTGTAACCTTCGATTCATGTGAAGGGTATTCACCTTTTACACTTTCTTTGATGCATCTTACCGCTCTTATTATATGTACGAGTAGAATATGACATTGTTTACTTTTGCAGCTATACTGTAGAAGCTGATGGTCCCATAAAGGACATGACATTAATTGCAGAGTATACTGGAGATGTGGATTACATTAAGAATCGAGAACAAGATGATTGCGATGGCTTGATGACCCTCCTTTTAGCAACCGACCCCTCCAAAAGTCTTCTTGTCTGCCCAGACAAGCGTGGAAACATTGCTCGCTTTATTAGTGGCATAAACAACCATACATTGTAAGCCTTTGAGCCACAACCTTGCCACGTGAAACCATTTATCTTCACCTAATCTGCAGCTTTTGATATTAAATTTTATGGACTTTGACCTCTGTTCTCAAATAGAATGTTGACTTCTCTTGTATTTATGACATTACCTATATTCACCTACAGTTCTTGAAACAAATTAATTCTTGCAGGGAAGGCCGAAAGAAGCAAAATGTTAAATGCGTGAGATACAGCGTTAACGGGGAATGTCGGGTGCTTCTGGTTGCCAAACGTGATATTGCTAAGGGCGAGAGGCTATATTATGATTATAATGGATATGAACATGAATATCCAACCCATAATTTTGTCTGAGTCTTGTTGCAGAATCTTTCTCTGACTGTCCACAGAGTAGTGAATTTTATTTTACTTTAGATCCTCACTGCAGATAAGAAACCAAATGTTGTTTTTCTTCAATTGCATTTATCATGCGCTGCTTGCCATTTTAAGTAGCATTAGGAAATTCATAGTTGGCAGAGAAAATCTTCTCTAGATTCTGCATGTTAAAGGTAGGAACCTTACTTTGCTAGTACCACCCTTCTTATGTAAAAAGCAGTTACATTCAACCACATAATTTAATCTAGTTATTTGAGGGTCCTGTTGGCTCAATTTTTCGTTACTTACAGTTTCTATTCTTGGTCTTTATTCTTCTTTTTCACTTGTCTATGAGTATGTGATACTGTTCTAACTACCATTTCTTGATAATGCTGCTATTCTCCTACTATTTTCATTACCGTCTGGCAACTACATATTGTTCTGCAGAAGAGCTGACATCACTTCAAAGTCTTGGTCAACTTAGAATGTTTCTGCAGAAAGTTACATTATTAGGAGCGCAAGTTTGGAAGGAAGAGTATGCGGGCATTGCCGCCTACATTACTTGTTGAAGGTCCAGGGTTTCGTTAAATTACCTGATATTTTTCTGTTTTTGCCAAAATAATGAATTCTGCACATTGTTTCCTTACAAGGGGTTGGAGTATTAGATGACTCTTTACGAGGGATGAATTGATATATTCTATTAGCTTCACAGGGCCTTGATGAAATGTTGTGGTCGGATCTGATTATATTTTATAATTCGATAGTAGAAATGGCTAATTCTTTCAGAAAGTCTTATGGATTCATTATCATCATCGGAGCACTGAAATAAACTATGGAACAGCCTGCAATTTCAAATATCTGCTAACAGTTGGGAAATTCAGACATTTTCAGTCAGGACACCTGCAGATCACTGATGTTAGCAATTCTACCTGCTGAAGCCCTTACACTGCTAATTTCCAACAATCATACCTGCTAATATACTTCTAAGTCTTGACAACAACTGGTGAAGCTGATATTGGTATATTTGTAGTAGCTCTCGTCCTTGGATTTGTGGTTGGTTTCTGTAGCAGTTGCTTCTTTGGAAAATCGTTAGGAAAGTAGTTTTTTGTTTTTAACTTCTCTTTTCTTGTCTTGAGTGATATCATGAGCTTGGTGGGTTGGTCTCATCCATATTGTGTAAGATAGGAGTTCAGACAAGTTAAGGAAGTTGTCGACGCTGAATGTTTGTGCTGACATTTTACCAACTAAGAGGGTGTTTGGCCGAGCTTATTTATAAGATCTTATAAGTTTCACCCATCTTATGAGATGTTCTTTGAGTTTATAAGATGCTAATATCATTATAAAATAAATCAGGGATCTTATAATATATTACTAAAATTGAATTACTCATTTAGATTTTGAAAATAAGTTGGGAACTCTTTCTGTTTTTCTACAGGAACTTGTAAGCTCTCAACATCTCATTTTGAAACTTATAAGCTCTTTTGTTTTGAAGATATTTCCCAAACATTTTGCAACATCTTATAAAATGTTGAGGACTTATAAGCTCATCCGAACACCTTAGCCTGAAGAAGACCTTTGTGCGGCTGATATAATGATTGCACAGAAGGTAGATACAGATTCATTCAGAACAGCCCGATGAGTGTATCTATGGTGGAGTAGCTCGTATGTATCTTTTGCAGCAGTGGTGAGGCTTCTGACAATGTAGGTGAAGGACAGTGATGTTTGAGTTTCGACATCCTGGGCAACATTTAGGAGCAGTAGATGGTTTGGGGCATCCTTGCATATTATTGTTTGAGCAAGTTCACTTTCAGTGAACATTTCTTCATGTTGAGATAAATCTCAATAGTTCATTTCATGTAACCAAATGTTCATTCTATAAGTAGTTCGGATACTGGCGTTGGGGATTAGGATCAATTCAGTTGTTGCTTGCAAGATAACCCCTCAACACAACACGTTATTTTAGGAGGTCTTAGGATTCAGAGTTACGAGACAATCGTATCCGGTGATGTGGTGGGATCTATGTTAAGTCGTCTGTACATTGATAGTTGCGGTTGTTTCGAAACTCTGAGATCTGCTCTTGAGCATGTCTGATGTGGTGGGATCTACGTGAAGTCGTCTATACATCGATAGTTGTGATTGATTCGGAACTATGAGATATGCTCTCGAGCATGTCTGTTGCATGTGTTTATCTTTGTTTCCTTCAGGCAATTCCACCTCGTATGGGCATGGTTTTTTCTTTGAATCAAGGACTAAGTTTATATCTGGAATCATATTTGAAATGGAAGTCCGTTATGCACTTCTTTTAGTATTATTATTATTATTATTTTTTATTTAATAAGTGCTCCCAAGAAGTTATTTGGCATTAATAAAAGGGATAATCACACCATCCTCTTTATGGTTTAGTGTAATATATGAACTCCTTATAGTTTGAAAAAAATACATCTAATACCTCCTAACTTTTGTTTCTATTTAACAAATAGATCCATCTGTTAATAAAATTTATAAAATTTATTGAAATCAATAAAAAAAGTTGAACAAAAATTCTGTCCTCAATTGACTTACGGATTTATTGTACGTCGAACAGATATTCTTTTGACCAAACTACCCTTATTCAGATGAAGATATGCCTCATTATATGCATTAGTTTGTTAAGATGTGTAATGGTAATTTGATTAGAAATGATTTATTCGATATGCAATAAATAAGCTATAAGTCAATCGGGGGTATACGTAAATTTTTAACCAATTTTTTTTATTGATATCAATGAATTCTATGAGTTTTGACTAACAAATGGATCTATTTATTAAACGAAAATAAATGTCAGATGTACTAGATATAAATTTTTAAATGAAAAGAAGTTCACATGTAATTACCCTCTCTGACTAATATTTTTGAACTTGGACCCACCGGCTCTAATTGCCACCCCTAGTTTCTGGCAGAGCTTACAAGCCTATTAAACCGATTATTTTTCTAAAAAGCTTATAATATCCAAAATAAGATTTTTTTTATAAGCTCAACACATCTTTCTTCTAAAATATTCTTTAAGTTTTTTAATTTTATAACCTTAACACACCAAAACGCCCTCATTATTTTGGTAGTATTTAATTTTACGAGTAAATACTATATTTGATCCCTTAAGTTTTCGTTTAGAATCGCTTCAGTCCCTCAAATTCATTTCTTGATTTTAGCATTTCTAAACTTTAGGTTTCGTCTTAGTTTGGTCCCTCGACCATTTTCCGGCAAAAATGTGGCAAGACTTTGACTCTGTGGAGGGTAAAATGATCAATAAGTTTGATTTTATCACTTTAGACCGTTATATTTGTAAAATTATCATTAATCTTTTTTACACAAAAACATAACTTTTTTTTATATTTTTTATGCCGATATGTTGTAATTATCTTATGTGAATAACGAAAATTTTGAATTCTTGTGAACATAATAATAATATATTGATTAACTTAAATAAATAAGTTTTTAAGTAGTTAAAAGAACCAAAATTATGAATAAATTTTATAAAACTTATCTAATATGAAAATGTAATAAAAAAAAACCTAAATTTGTACTTTTTTTATTTCAAGAGTTAAAAATAAGTCTAAAAAAGTTAAACTGTAATAATATTTATTAAATGTTTAGATTTTCAAACAAAAAGTTGGTAGATCATACCTTTTAACTAGACTTTTTGGTGGATTATATATATATATAATTCATTTGAAGATTATTTTATATATCTTTTTCTATAAGATGGGACTATTTATAGAAAAAGAAAAACCTCTTAAAATGAATTATATATATATATATATCAAAATCACCAAATAATTTAATTAAAAGTACATTCCAAAAACCTTTTTTTTTTTTTTCGAAATTGTAGCTGTTAATACTTAATAACACTGTCAAGACTCAATTTTATTAGACACATCTTTAACTCCTAAAATTACAAAACCAACTTATATTTTTTTATTACACTTTTAGTATTAGATAAGTTCTATAAATGTATTTATAACTTTGATAGTTTTTGTCACTTTTAACAATGAAAAAAGAAAAAGAGAGATTAATTTATTTTAAGTTAATCAATATATTAATATTATACTCACAAGAGTTCAAAGTTTTCATTTTTCATATAAGATATACTATATAAAAATATTAAAAAAATAATTTCATTTTTAAAAAAGAACTAATTTGATAATTTTACAAGCTTAAGGGACTAAAGTGATACAATTAAACTTAAATTGACCATTTTACCCTTAAAAAATTCAAACTCCGGTCACATTTTTGCCGAAAAATGGTTAGACCAAACTAAGATAAAAATTAAAATTTAGGAATGCTAGAGTTAAGAAATAAACTTAAGAGACTAAAATGATTTTAAACAAACTTAATGGACCAAATATAGCATTTACCCTATTTTTATCTTTCATAGAGTTCACTTTTTCTTTTCCTTTTTTCTTTTTTTTTTCCCTCTCCTTCATGTAGCATCTGTTACATGATTTTAAATTCTAACAGTTGGCCTTTTCTTTTTTGGTCACTAGGAAATATAATGTGCAATGTATTTGTAGAAACATAATTTTAGAGGTGAATATATAACTTATTAGTTACAGAAAATATTAAACTCATAATTTATTTATATTTCCATCATTCAATCATTAGTATACAATTATATTTTAAAAGAATCATAATAATTATTTTAATTGATGAAGAAATCATTTAATTTGTTATTTGTATTTCACTTGTAAGTTTAATTGATACAATTAAATAAAAAAATTATTTTTTAAAATTAAATTTTGCATTTTGTAATTATTAATTATTGTGTTTAATGATTTTCTCTTGGAAAAATTTAATAAAAAATTTGCTAAATGTTTTAAAATAGAAATGCCAATTTCATGTGTGAATTCAATCTTGATAATCATATCTATTTATATATTCTAAAATACTTAACTTAGAAAATTCATAGATTGTGAGATTTGTTCTATTATAAGTCAAACTAAAAGTAAACAAATAACTATGAAGTAAAAGAATCAGAAAAATTCTATGAAATACTCAATCCATAAATATATCATAGAGTTCTATAATAATTTCAATATGTTATAATGACTGAAAAATTATAATCTTAAAATTGAAATTCAGTCTTCAACTAACATCTTAATGTGCTATTTTTTAATATTTCCAATATAGACTCTTACATCTGACACCTATTTTATTTTTTTATCCATCTCTGTAGCAGAACCCGACAGATGGGTTGACATGTAAGATGAAACAAACCTCAAGTGGGGTAATTGTAATTTTCAATCTAACAAGAATGTTTCTAAGTAAGCCAAACCAAAGGAGGAATATGACCCTAATTTACCCTATATAGTATTATACCTGTCTCATGAGATTGTCCTGCCCCTGCCTTTCTTGCCTCATGCTTCAGACTTGGATTTTCTCTCTTGAGTAGGTTCTGGGAGAGATCATATGAGTTGATACTAAAGAGTGAGTTTGCCACGACCCCTGAGACTTTCCTGACCTTCGGAGCAATTTAATTCCTGCAGACTGGTTTCCTCTATTATCCTGTTTCCAAGAATGAGGTCCCTCTGTCATGAACTTCAGGTAATCAAATTCTCGATCCAAGTCGAGGCTTTCTTCTAGGTTGAAATAAAGTTTTCGAAGAGATATGAGACAGAAACTGAAGATCCCCAGAAGGGATTACTGTCGATCTTTCGCATGTAAATGAATAATTTGTGCTGGTGCCCATCTTGTGTTTATTCCTTTTACTGCAAAAGAGAGAGAAATGGAAAATGGTACATGAATTTTTATCCGAAAGCAGCAATTCATTCACTTTCAAGTTTCTCATCTACCTAAAAACCTTCTCAGTTTTATTATCTGGACATTCAAGATGTCAGTAACCAAGTCAAAGCTCAAGAATTCATCCGTAGATATCCTTTGGAAAAGGAAATAGATGGAAAATGTGCCAAAAGGCCATACCTCAATGATCTTCTTTCTTCAATTATATTGAAGCAGCTTGCAGAAGATTTGGCCTGTCATCATATATGCTGTCTTCATACATGACAAAACAAAGTAAGAACGACTTGATCATTCCCAGCAACCTATTGGTACCATTTGCAACAAACCATTGCTCCGAGCAAATTCTGCTGCTTAGGTAGTAAAATACAAATGGAACTCCCGATCCATGAATAACATCTGCAAAGCAAATAATAAAATTCTCAGTACATGCTGAAGCCCAAATAAAATGACAGCAATCACTGTACAGACCTAGTTACGTCTCAGAAAAAGGACCATTTTCAGAACTTCACCAGCTTGTTACAATGATTAGAATTGCTCCGTGTCTGACGAGTTTTTGACTTAGGAACTAATTTTAGGTTGACATTTTAGATGCAAAACAAGCCATTTATGACTAGTGCTGTGAGACCATCTTTCAAAGTACTATCCAACAAAACTTGCTGATTCTGTGATTCATACGTCTCACTCTCTGACCTTAAATTCAGAAAGGCAAAGTTCAAGACCAAGCTCCAGCAATGATCGCGCAGTTGAAAAAGCAGCATGGAATCACCAGTAGGTGCTGAAGCTGGAGCCTTAAACGTGTCCTTTGACTCACAGTCTAACCCAGTTGAAAGAAACATCAGGAACAAGCTCAGGCTCACTTCTATGTCGCATTTTGTCAGCATGACTTCTGAAGTTAAAAAGGAAATTTGGATGGCGTAGATTTAATAATGAAGATGATTACTAGACGTATGACTGCAGGAACAGCAAATAATTGGTTGAACGGCTTAAATCCACTTGGAAAATCCATGCTTAAAGCCAAATTCTCTGTTGTAAGTATTCTAGCAGACTTCTCAAAGAAAGGGACTTCCTGAAACATTTGAATGAAAGAAAATACAGAACCCTTTTCCGCCCCACGTAAGATCATGCCAAAATTATAATTCCTGCAGCCATTATCTTCAACAAGCAACCAAGAAGGTCAGAAACGTTGTTGAACTTGATTTCACTAGTGCGAGACGCCACCGAGTGAACACCACGAGGCTGGACTTTGATGTATCATGGAGAGTTATTGGCCTGAAGTCCAATTCACATTCTAATCTGAGAGTGGTGAGGCAAATAACTCTTCAATTAAGTTGACAAGGTGCCTTGTAGGTTGCCTCTAAAATTTTGGACGATTCTCATACTAAAATTTCCTAACACAACTACCATGGTAGAAGCAACTGATAATGTTCTTCAGTCATTGGATAGGACTATTCCTGAATCAAAATATTGTATTATTTCTACTATTGTAAACCCCATAACAGATATCAAAAGTGGCTAATCTAAACTCAACTATTCGAGAGTCAGATGTCAAGAAAACTGTCAGAACACTTATACTGTCTTAACCGAGTTAATCGAGAAAAGGAAAGATGCAAAAATAAAGAAACCCTTGGAGTATAGTTATATGCTTTCAATACTGGGAGACTCCTTAAATCACTTAAAACAGCTAACCCTTTAACGCCAGTATGTGCTGTTGCAGCATTGCTAGTTTGCTACACAGCCACTCCACCAGCTAGTCCCTTGGTTGCTTTGGCCGACAGGATAGTTATGTGGCTTCTCCCTTGAAGCCTATTGGCTATTACTGATGAATGACATTATGATCACCTCATCCTTCTTTACTACATCCTCTGTATAGATAGGACAGTGAGAAAAGAGGTGCAAGAGTACCCCCAACACTTTGCTCCATGCCTTTACATTTGCGAAGCGTATAGGAAGCAGCTGACCCTCCCCCCTGCCCCTAATTTACAATTTTGACATACGTATTGCCATGAAAGAAAATGATGTGGTATCTCAAGTGAAATACACGTGCAAGTATAAATTGTGTACTTGTAGAAATTTCATTACTACACAATAATTAATATATATTTCATTGATTGAATTATACAAGTTTCATAACAAGTCTTAGTAATTATAGTTATTTAATGGCTTACAGCCATGTTGAGTTTTATATAATTTTTTTACCATTCTCTGCCCTTGTGTCAGTGTCACAGTGCTGGTACACAAAGTTGACAACACAGATCCAAGATCTCACATGAGAATTTCATGAGGCATTGTTTCAATCCAGATTTTAAGAACAAAGCAGTCTATAGACATATCCCTTGTGACATAAAATCAAGTGAGATTCCAAATCCTCCATCAAATAACAAGGAAGCCTCTCCCCTGTGAAAATTCTCTGGGGGGATATATAAAGCTAGTTTAGACCAGAAAAAGCATAAAAAGCTAAGTTCTGAGTATTTAGAATATATCAATCTCAGAGCGAAAATTCTTTGTATTTGTTCATCCATCAGCCATGGAAACATGTCAAATTGGGCAGATTCATTGATCAGATAGTATGATTCAATTTTAAATCCATGTGGGATAGGATATTACAGAAATGGTCAGGCTACGTATGTGGATCCAAAAAACGAATAAGGATGATAAACAAATGATGAGCAATAATAGGCAGAATGACGATAATCGACAAAGTACTATTATAGTACCTCAGGAAAAATGGCCAGAAGGGAATCATGCATAATTGGTCCCCAGTAATTTGCAGTCACAGCCTTAAGCACATAGGCTCCTCCTCAACTAGATAAAAACGCGACATTCCTGAAACTATAACACAAAGACAGGAAGTTTGTACCGTACGGAATATTAAAAAATGTCAAGTTCCTACAGAAATCAGACAGAACATTTTAGTAAAGTAAAACTAAGTCTTTATGTTATCATATAGAAAAGCATGTAACGTACGAAAAGTCGAACATGTTTAGGATGGAATCTTTTATAGTCAAAAACTTGCATAGGTAGAAGAGCAAAATAGTTTTTATTCACATTAATATCCATCTCCAAAATCAAGATCAGCACAAAGCCTAAATGACACAGTGTTTCAAGTTATTGACTGCCTAATAATGATAAAAGTAGAAGGCCAATCCGTCATTTGTTTCATACTTTATTAATATTCACATAGAACCTATTAAGAGATTTCCATGTTAGACACAGCCGTACATGACATTAGTTTGAGAAACTAAAAATGATGTTCAGTAGTTACAAAATTTTTAATGTGTTTGGCAACCATATATGCTGTTAAAAGCTGGAAATAATGCTCTTATAAAATCAGCTATTACATTAATTCTACTCGATGTCATTTTTCTCTTTCATATCTCTTCAAGACATGATTCTTCTAAATTGAACCCAAATATGTAACTGGTTCTGCCAAGTCAATTATCTTAAAATGAATTCAAACAACATCTATTCTTCTAGAATCAATAGTCAAAGCTTTACCTAACTCAACCTAAGTCCATTTGAACATAGCAAATCGAACAGCAGTGACTGAAACAGACATTGCAGCAAGAACATCAGAGAATTAACTAGTTGGCAGGACTTGATGAGTCTAGTATTCTGCAGACATTCCTTTCATTCAATCATTTGACTCTTAAAAGAGTTAGCTCAGAAAAGTTCTCAGAAATCAGAAGCTCAATGGAGATCAGTAATATGCAATTTAATTTCTTTCCATTTCCCTTTTGTGTTCTATTAAGAACGTCTTCCATCCAATGCAATAACAGTTACAGTTACAATAGCTTTCTTTCCTTTTCTTGGTAAGTATAGTTACCATGCTTCACCACATTAATATGTATATTGATATATTATTTCCAAAAAGAGGCCAAAACCTTCAATTCCTGAGAATTGTTTTAGACGCCAAAATTTTCAACCAATGTGATACACATTAATACATGATGCACCTACTGATAATTTCTATTTCACAGGAAGACCAAGATTTGATAATTTTCTACGAAGAACATAAGCAAAGTTGAATTTTGAGTGGCGGAACTGGGCATCTGACCTGAAGCCAATAAAGTATCAGAAGCCCAGTAGTATACAAATGAAGTGAGTTTCTCAGGTGACTGCAGGCCGCACCATTCTTCATGGAGGATCATTCTTCTCCATAGATTCATCTACAATTACTCAAATATATTAAACTTCGGCAACAAAAGAAATCCACTTGACCATGAAAAAAAAAAAACACCCAATAAGAAAAGAATAGAAAAATCATTGAGACCTTCAAACCTAGACCAGCCTATAAAAGCCACAAGGGAAAACACATTACAGGTTCATCATACCTGTGAGAATTTAATGTCGAAACTGCACTTTCTTGGCCCTCACAATACCATGATGCAACGTTGACATAGTACGGCTATCTGGCTGTATTCCCTTAGATGACATCTCATTCACAAGAGTTAAGGCCTTCTCCATATCTCCCTGCTTGCAATAGCCAGATAGGAGGGCTGTGTATGTGACAGTATCAGGCAGTAAACCTTGTTGAATCATTTCATTGAAAAGGCAAATAGCATCCTCAAGGTTGTCCGATTTGCACTGACTGTCAATTAACGCTGTATAGCAAATAACATCAGGCTTTAATTCCATCTCATTCATTTCAGACCAGAAAGCTGAAGCCACCTGCTTCACTTTCATATGCTTTTCAGCATCATCCTGAGATCGAGCCTTTTTCGAACTTATTTTACAATGCCCATCAAGCAAGACAGTATAAGTGATGATGTCAGGAGTAATTCCCCTTTCCTTCATATCACTGAAAAGACTAAGGGCTTCACGCAGGCAATTCACCTGACAGTAACCATTCAACATTATGGTGTACATTATTACATCTGGACATAATCCTCTTCCAACCATATGGTCAAATGCCCACCGGGCCTTTTTCATATCTCCAGCATGACATAGAGCTGCAATAAGCTTGCCATACATTGTCTTACTAGGCCCATCACCTGAAGAAAGCATAACCTCGAACAGCTTAATAGCTCTGTCATTTTCACCTTCCAAACAGAGGCTGCTAAGAAGTTTTAAACAAGAACTTCTATTTATTATAATTCCTTGGTTGAGCAATCTAAGAAAAAGTTTATAGCCTTCAATTGCCTTGCTTGATTCACAGTACCCGTTAACCATGGAAGCATAATTTTCTGTAGTCTTCTCTTCCAAATTACTGAAATATTTTTCAGCTTCCTTCACTTTTCCTCCCAAGCATAGGCCTTCAATGATCATGTTGTGTGTCACTGCACTGGGAGTCAAGCCTTGCAATTTCATGGTATCAAGGAGGAAAAATACCTCGTCCAGATGACCGTACCGAGATAATCCACCTGCGAGGACGTTATAAGTAATGACATCAGCTTTCAGACCATTTTCATTCATTTCATCAAATAAGTTTATAGCATCAAAAATCTTCCCGTGGCGACAATGACCGCTTATTAAAGTGGTGTAGTGCACAACATCTGGTATCAGCTTTTTACACTTCATCTCATCGAACAATCTAAGAGCCTCATCTAACTTCCCTATTTTGCACAGGGCATCAATGGCAACATTATATGTGACTTCATCAAGAAAGATGCCCAACTTCTTAAAGTTCCTGAACTGTTCAACTGCTTCAGAATGCATGCCTTTCAGGCACAAGCACTGAAGAATTGAAGTGAGAATCAAACAATTGGTTCTGATACCTTTTGCCTCCATCTCATTGTGGATAGCCAAAGCTTTAATTATGTCCCCAGAATCACAATACCCCTGAACCAAGGAACGATAATTAGCTTCTTCAGGAACTAGTCCGTGTTCTTCCATGTCAAGTAAAACAATCTCCGCCTTCTTAAGATTCTTTTCACTAACAAAGCCCTGAATCACAGCAGTATAAGCATATGCATCAATTGGTACGTTCTTAGCTCTCCAAGCTTGTAAAACCTCAAAGCCTAAATCCGACCTACCCTGCATGCAGAGGCCTTCAAGATAAGCTGCATAGGTAAAAGCATTAGGCACCACCCCAGCTTCCTCCATTTCCAGAAACACCTCTACAGCTTCTTCCAAGCAACCTTTTCGACAATATGCCTTAATTACAATCCCATAAGTATATACATTTGGACTCAGCCCAAGAGTCCTCAACTGCTTATAGATAGCAACAGCTGTATCCACCTTCCCATGCGCAATCAACCTATTCATCAAAAAATTACATGACAACAAACATGGCCCAACACCGTGCCTTTTTGTTTCAAAAAGAGTGTCAATGGCCTCATCAAACATTCCTAAAGTAACATAACTTTTGATCAGTGCATCAAAAGCCCGAAGCAGTGAACTTGGTCCGTCGGCCTTAAACTCCTCCGCCATTGCCTCCAACAACTCCGGCACCTCAAAACACAGATGCCCATTTTTCACATTTATAACCTCCATAAACAGAGAATCCAGTTTCCTTTCCAAGCCCCAATAACAGAGTATCTTAATAATAGCCAAATAACTATTAACATCATGTTTAAACCCCTGTATCCTCAGTCGGTTAAATAGGGATAATGCAGAAATGGGTTCGTTTTGCATATTTTTCAGAACCTGAACCACCCCAGATGAATTTAACTCCAATGAAATGTTATCATGGCTGCTGTTACTGCATTTTGATACAATAACATCGTTTCTTGAACTGGGACTCAGGTCCTCAGAACCAGAATCTGAAAAGTAAGGAGTGAAATGGGCAAGCGATGGAACTGACTTCAATCGGATAAATTGGAGATTTTTTGAGAGCTTTTTGCGGGAAACTAACCTGATTGTAGAAAACAGCATGGAACAATTTCATACACACATCAAAGGCGTTTGTTGAAATCCTTTTAGCTTCTCCAGCTCCTGTTATTCTCGGCAGCGGCGGTAACCAAGCACAGGAAGAAACCGCCGGAGGCGTTGGGGGGCGCGGCACTGGGTAATTGGAGTTTGACGGAGTGATGGGGGGGCGGGAATGTACTGCCGCTGAGCTGCTGTTAAACCCTTCAGTGGTGCGAGGTTTATAAACTCGTTGCAGACCAAAGTTCAGAACCTGATTGTTGTGTTCTTGAAAAAATTCAAAAATATATATTGATATATTAAAAAACATTAAGTTACATTTTTTAGATTACTTATTAATTTGCATTTGATAAATAACAATCAAAACAAAAAAAGTATCATTTTAAAACATTAAATTAATTATACTTTTACAATTTATACTTTTGAATTTTTTCATGTATATATATATTGAGATACTTAACAAATACTTATAATTTAAAAACAAAAAAACAAAAAAAGAGCATGCATATAGAGTATGCATGGGTGGGTCTGGGGCGGATTTGTCTTGACCCGATACCATCCTCGGATAATCTCACCCAATCCCATTCTACTCCATCCGTCCTGACAAAAATAATTTTATTATGACTTAATTGAAAAATTAGTGAAATTAAAGATGAAATTAAAAAATTACTTTTTGATTTTATTTTAAATTTGTATCTTATATAAGTGTCTCGAATTATATAATAAAAGTAACTACCATTTTAGATGTAGATAGTTTTAATAAAATATAGTTTTTAATTATACATTCATCTAAATTATTAATTTCCTCGTTAAGTACTATATTTTACTACCTATAAATAATATATTTTCAACTAATTTTTTATTTTTTGTATTCTCTTATATAGGTTAGATATATACAAAATTATTTAAGAATTTACATATAAACCATAATTTTTTATTAATAATATAATGCATATGAATAATAAATAAATAAAATATTAATTGTACCCGATCGAGTCCCAACCCAATGGCCGCAGACCCACCAAAGTTTTGGGGCGTGTCTTGGGGCCTCAATTTTTCGGGACCAATTGTCATTCCTGTATGTATATAGAATAAACAATATGATCTAGTAAATGTATTGTTATATAACATTTTATACTTATTATAAATAATTGGTTGAACCATATAAATATGTAATTGTTTGATATTATATCTAATAAATAATAACCAAATATTTGAAATTACTTATATTACAAACTTGTATACTTAGATAATACATATTTAAGTTTCTTTTATTGATATTTATTATATTTAATGTATTTAAAATAATATTATAAGCTTTTCCATTATATTCGTAATCAATACCTTAATTTATATTGTTTTGAAATTACTTTAAAAAAATATGCGCAATATTTATATTGATGAATTAGAATTAAAAAATTTAAATTCATGGCAGTAAATTTATTATATTTATTTGGATAATTTTGTGTTGCAAAGGACTTGAAATCTTTTGATTATAATTTCGAACTATTTTTTAATAACATTAAATTCATTTAATATAAAATTATTTTAAAAAAATTCTTTAAATCAGTATCGCATAATTATCTGTCTTCATCTTAATGGAGCCTTAAATATTACCGATATAAGCATTTGTATGATAAATTTTGCTAAATTAAATAATAACTACAAAAAGTACAGAAAAGAAATAACTTGCTTGAATAAAAATGCCGTAAAAGTTATTAAAATCTGAACTATATCAAAATTTTATGAAACTTAACCCAAAATAGTCTTAAATCCAAACATAGTAAATTTTACTAAGCTAAATAATAACTACAAAATGTACGAAAAAAAAATAAACTTGCGTGAATACAAAGAACCAAATGTTTTAAAATTTGAAATATCTCATTATTCTACAAAACTTCACCCAAAATCAGTCCTAAATTCAAACATTTGTAAAATAAATTTTCAGAAGTAAATAATAACTATAAAACGTGCGAAAAAGAACTAAACTTGTTCGAATAAAAATGCCGAGAACTGCTATAATTTGGACTTTTCCAGAAGTTCATAAAAAAAAAAAACACACACACACACACATTTATTACATTATGCTATTCCAACCTTACAGATCAAAGCTCATCAAACATCCAGGCTTGAATCCCAGGACTTTATACATAATGGCAATTAAGAAAACACACAACACACACACACACACACATACTGATCATACATTCAGAAGCAAAAACTGAGGAAGTGTTTGTTTTCAGCCAGAAATCTCAATGGCCTTCACCTCAGGCTTCTTCACTTCCTCCTTGGGGACAGTGACAGTGAGCACCCCGTTCTCCATGCTGGCTTTGATCTGATCCATCTTTGCATTCTCCGGCAGCCTGAAGCGGCGGAAGAACTTGCCGGAGCTCCTCTCAAGACGGTGCCAGGTGTCGTTCTTCTCCTCTTTCTCGCGGGTGCGTTCTCCACTTATCTGGAGGACGTTGTCGTCCTCTACCTCCACCTTCACCTCCTCCTTCTTCAGCCCCGGAACATCCGCCTTGAACACATGGGCCTCCGGCGTCTCCCTCCAGTCAACCTTGGTGGCCGCCAACTGCGAGGCCTCGTCGGAGGAGCTGACGGGCCAATCACGGAAAGGGTCCCAGAGATCGAGCGACAATGGGTCGAAAACGCTGCCTCGTCGGCCGAATACACTTGGGATCAGCGACATGATTACTCTGTTAATTTGCTGGTTTGATCGTGTTTGATTGATGTGAACTGTGAAGAATAATATATGAGATGATTTCTCGATTGTGATTTCTGCTGCTGGAAGAGGGAGAAAGAAGTATTTATAGAGCAGAAGATGAAGAAATTCCTGCTTAAATTATTTCATTGAAGAGTTCAGAGAGTTCGGGAAAATTTGGTAGAGAACTCCAGAGAACACTGCCAGGAAAAGTAGTTTCTGGAGAAGTCGAGCCTTTGCACAGGGTTACAAATGGAAATTCTAACCAAAATCACATTTGATTGGACCAATAACAAATGCAATATATTAATGGTTTAATTAGCATATAGTTCAGAATAAATGACAAATTATATGTTAAATATATTATATTTTATGTCATTGATTTAATTCCATAAAAACTGATTTGAATAAATTTTTTCTACAATCCAGCTACCAATTGTATATATACATCGTGGGCTTGTTGATAAATAGAACAAGGATAAATTTGTGTAAGCGTATCGATGGGAAAAATTTTAAATTGACTGAAAAAGACTATTTTGCCATTGAAAGGATACAAAATTACAATTTTACCTAAAAGATTCGCGTATTTTTTATCGGGTCGGGTCACGATCCGGGTTCGGTCGCCTGGCCACCCGGGACACGCGGAAAACATTCATTGGACCAACAAAACCCTCAGTCTTGCGCTATATACTCCATAGTCAGTGCATTCATGGTACTCTCTCTCTAGCGCTCTTACTTTTTAGTCACTTCGGCTCATCAGTTTGCCAGCGACCTGCTTTCACGACCTTGAAACTAGACACTGACTTAAGCATCGGAGGGTCTTAGTTGGGGGTCACTCCAACAAACCTAACGATCTGCTTATCTCTTTCAGGACCCTTACATTAATTTGGGAGAGGTAGCAACCTCAAACCGCTTGGAGAACCTGTCCACCCGATCCAAGGAGGTCGCAAAGATTTCGACCCAAATCAGTTGGCGCCGTTTGTGGAAATCCTAAGAAGAGGTCCTTTGATTTGGATTTGATTTGGTCTCAAAGTGGTCGAAGGATTCGGATATTCAACAAGGAGAATTCTCTGTGTCAATCACCAAGGCACGAGCAAAGAGAACGAATTCTTCTACGACAAGAGGGAAGAAGGTTACATCTAACAAACGAAGAGTTGCGACAGATGATCGAGAGGAATATTATGGTAGAACATGAAAGAAAAATGATTACACCTGGTGTTAGGAAGTCAGCGAGAAAGTTGATTGAAGAGCAGAGAACGATAGCAGACGACCACGGGAGAAGAAACGATTCGCACAAGGCTGAATATGGTACAAATATAAGAAACCAGCCAAGCAAGAGAAAAATCAGATACAACATCTAACAGGATCAGGATAAGGAGGGAACAACTATATCTCGAGCAGAAACAGGGGTTATATACCTACATTGAAAACATGGTTTATTGTGCCTCCAATGATGAGGGCTTTTTGTGCCTCCACTGGACATGCTTACTTGAGAGTGCCTACTCAGAGTATGGCTTTTGGCTAGGCACATAGATAAGTCCCCATCTTCCAGTTCCTACAAAAGGGGCACACTAAGTTAAAACTACTAAAGATAGTCTCTAAGGGAAGCTAGTATGCCAAGATTTCTTTGCTGAATGAGGTGTTTTCTTGCTCTTTTGGGGGAACTCAAAGACACTATCCTTCAGGTCTAAGAATCCTTACTGAAGCCTATCTATGTGCGCCCGCCATTTGTTAGGGCGCCTTCTGGTGGGATTGGTGTTCTAGCCTTCTCCCATGTGGACGTTCTATCTCAAAGTTCTCTACTACTAAAAGTTGGGTTAATATGGACATTAACATTAGGTAATGATAACAGTGGGGCTGTAAAAATCTGGTCTTGAATGGAGGTAGTAATCATCCGCTCGAGGTTTTCAAACATGAAGGGGAATATCTTTCTAGAGGAAGTATCTAAGAAGCTGCTAGTTCCAGTATTGGTAGATTCCATTGTTTTCATATTTTATATTTTTGTTCTCACAGATGACACCACTTGATACTAATAAAATTGGTGTTCAAGTCCAATTGGAGTTCAAGCAACGACATAAGGTAATAAGAATTAAAAAAAAATAATTAAGAGCGGAATTACTTGTTTCTTGTTTACAAATGAGAGATTGAAGTTGAAGTTTGAAACTTCAAGTAAGAAAATAAAGTTGTTATTCTAGCTAAAGTTGGTCTTTCCTAGTCTATAGGTAACCCTTAGTAGGTTGAATAAGAGTGCATCCCCTGTTGATTCGGTGGATGACTTTCACGAATTTAGTGGAGTATTATCTCAGCCTTCATAACCCAAAGTAAACATGCCCTGTGAGTTTTCATAAAAGAAGTAAGAGAATCTGCCATCAATCTTTAACAAGGAATTGAGCTTATTGGATCAAATTAATGCAGGGCAAGTACATAATTCTATAATTTTGAAATGATAAAGTCACCAATTTGGCTCATTCCTATGCTCAGTTCATTGCTCGTCCCATTTACAACCAATTCTTAAAATGGTCCCATTCACAACCAATTCAGTTTACCTTATTTACTGAAATTGAGGCCTCATAATTTAAAATCATGAGTACAAACCAAGTCATGTGCGTTTGTTGTCTACTTTGATAAATATTGATGTCGATTGATTTATTCAATTAATAATAATTGATCAATTTTACTTAAAGAAATGAGTCTCTTTACTAAAATATTTCAACAAATCAGGGCATCCATAAATTCCAAATCCTCGTGAGGTTGAATGTAATAACAAGAGTATCAATTGAGCCTCGAAATAAGGAACAATCACTAAAACAACTAAACTAACATATTTTCTTTCAATAAAAATTTAAAAAAAATAATCTACAAACAAATAGTTGTTTCTTGTCCACAAAATTTTGAATGACAATTTGTATTACGGTATTTTCTTGGTATGAAAAAAGAATTCCAACAACGAAAAGAAATCTCGTACACACAGAAATAATTTATGGATGATTGGTCACACATGCATCAAGGCGTTCAAATCTCCCCCTCAGTATACTATAAATTCTGAACCTCAATAACGATGTTCCCAAATCACATTGAATTTTAACTACTGCACCAAATAAATAAGCACTAAGATATGGCAACAAAATTCATTGTTGCTATTTTCTTATTTTCGGCATTGTTGGCTTGCAATGTTAATGCCCAAATTCCTGTGCTATACGATGTTAGAAAGTACGGTGCTAATTCTGGTGCAGACATAAGTCAGGTAATATTATATTAGTTATGTTGTTGTTTAATATGATTGAATGATTCATAATAATATTTTTCGAAATAATTGTATGCACAATGTTAGGCTTTATTAAAAGCTTGGAAGGAGGCAATCGTATCAGTCGTACCAAGCAAAATTTTGATTCCCCAAGGTACTTTTACTGTAAGTCAAGTGAAACTGGAAGGCCCCAACAAGGCCCCTATCGAACTTGAAGTACAAGGCACTTTGAAAGCTTTTCCAGATCCCAATCAACTACCTGACAAAAAAGCGGAGTGGATTACTATAAATTACGTCAATTATTTCACCCTTTCTGGTGGTGGAGTTTTTGACGGCCAAGGACAGATAGCCTGGAAGATGAATGATTGCCACAAAAATAAGAATTGCCCGAAGCTGCCTTATGTAAGCTACCTACCCATCTCCTTATAATACCGAAAACTAATTTCAATTTATTAAGATTATATATAGATTTATAAGTTACCTTACGTCAGTATTATATGTTGTATGCAGAATTTGAGCTTTAATTTCATCAACAACTCCATAATTCATGACGTCACCACCAAAGATAGCAAGAATTTTCACTTGAATTGTATATCCAGCCACAATGTAACATTTCGCCATTTTACAATTTCGGCTCCTGATGAGAGCCCGAACACTGACGGAATCCACTTGGGTCGTTCCACAAGGATTAATATTATTGATTCCGTCATAAGAACAGGAGATGACTGTGTCTCCATCGGTGATGACACAAAAGAAGTTCACATTGAAAATGTGACTTGTGGACCGGGTCATGGGATTAGCATTGGGAGCCTTGGAGGATATGCAACTGAAAAAGATGTGGAGGGGATATATGTGAAGAATTACACTTTCATTGGAACAGGAAATGGCGTTAGGGTCAAGACATGGCCCACTACTCCAGCTCAGTTGAGCATCACTAATTTGAATTTTGAAGACTTAATCATGGACAATGTCAGCAATCCAATCATCATTGATCAAGAATACTGCCCACATAATCTTTGCAAGCGAGACGTAAGTGCAACTGTTTTTTTACCGCTACATTGTAATAATTATTTCCTAAGTTTTCGTGGTTATACATTATTGATTAATTTTTGGATCATTTTCAGAGACCATCATTTATCAAGATCAATAAGGTCAACCTTAAAAACATTCGGGGGACGACAAATAGTGAAGAAGCAGTAACGCTTCTCTGCAGCAAGCTTAAGCCCTGTGAGAACGTAGTGGTGGGTGACATTGATCTTAAATACAATGGAAATAGAGGTCCTGTCACCACCAAATGCGTCAATGTCCAACCCACTTTTGTAGGCAAACAAAATCCACCAATCTGTGCAACCACAGCTCATTCTGTTTAATTATTTTATGGATATGTATAAAGCTTGGATTTTTTCTTTTTCTGTGGGGAATAAATTTTGATATTAATTAGCCTCAACATAATGATTTTACTAGACATTTGATGTTCCTAAGATGTGATCACATTATTTGGCCCTAATCATGATTATCTCAGAACTCATGTCAATGTGATCAGTGAAGGTTTATCAAATTGTGTTGGTTTCAAATCATTCAACTATTTAGGTCTGGAGAAAAAAATTATTTGAATAAGCTGAAAGACACCGGCAAAATACTTTTCTAATCCCATAAAATAAGGGCAATGTTGGTAATGTATATGGTAATCTCAAATTCTAGTGTTGCAATGTCGCTAATCGCTATTTGTAAGTAAAAATATATTTTTTTTTTTGGTGAAGAAAATGGGATTTCTTTTATATTTGTCTTTATGACACATCATTTCTATGTGCAGATAATAAATAATTATTTATAATTTAAAATATATTATAAATAAGAATAATATATGTAAACCAACACAACATATTTATATATAAATAAATAAAAATAAATTAATTTAATGATATTATCGACACAAAAAGATTTGGTATCGCTGCTTTACAGGTTGTCGTTTGTGAGTGAACTTTTTCATATTAGTATAAATAAATAGTATAGATATAGAGATTAAAAGAAGAATTTAAGAAGGTGGTTGAAATATATAAGGATATTTTTGGTAATTTAAAAAGTTGGTGTTGGTTTGTAAATAATTGCTATTTGTGAGTGAAAATGGAGTGTTTTTTCTTTATGTAGTATAGATAATAGTATAGATAGATAGATGATTGTATAAATATATAGATGATGATAAGAATTTGAGTATAGGGGTGGCTGAAATACAGAAGGAATATTTTTGATAATTTAACAAATTTGTATCACAGTGTAAGTAATCACTCTTTATGAGTAAAATAGGATTTTCCTTTATGGTTTCATCAAGAACTGGAGCATTAATTTTAGCCTCAGGGTTTAAGGGCTCAAACTTGTCAGGAAGAGGGAGTAAGGGAATTTGTTCTTCTGAAGAAATGATATTACTTGAGAATCAATAACTACTAATGGGCCCTATTTTTCTTCAAAGTATATGAGAATTATAGTCAACCCCTTATAATCCTCAATGGTTTTCTAATACTCTCATCCCCATTCAACACCCTAAGTCCATTATCTAAATTGTGTCTATGTAAGTAATAATAAACAACCACATTTAGCCCTTTATCTCCTGCCATAGCATACATTTCTTGTAAGTCCTCATAGTACAATCTCTTCTTATCCACATTTGGAAACCATACTCTACTACCACATACATACCTGACTATAGGCACCCATTCAATTACATAATCAAGCCATACATTAAAATTAGCATAATCAGTCAACACCATTCTGCAATTAAATATACAAATAAAAAACTCAGCAACCAATCCAAACAAGTGGGGACAAAAACATAAATAGACATTGTACACAATCCCATACAAAGACAAACATACTATCATACTTTGCAAACAACTGTTAATTAAATGAAAATAAATACAATAATTTTTCATACTTTATAGACAACTACCAAGATAAAAACTTTAATTAAAGGGTGTAGGGGGACCAAAAGAAACACTATCATACTTTTTGCAGACAACTATCTAATATTTAAATAAAAATAAATACAACAAAATAGACAACTATCAAAAAATTTAAATGAAAATGAAGACAATAGAAAAATATAAAATACATTACTCATAAACCAAATAACAACTTTTCAGGCAAATGGGGTTAGGGCGTGGGAACCAACAGTGGAAGAATTCACTGTTCCAAGCATTGAATCCAAATTTTCAATAAATATTCGATCAAAAATATAGGAATACATACATTTTCACACTATTTTGCCTCTGAATGAGCAGCTCTTTCAAAGCCAAATACAAACAAAAAAAAAAAAAAAGCATCGTTAGATTCCTTCTCTGCACAGTAAAAAAAGCTAAAAATTTAAAAAGAAATTAGGTAGACATTCTTAACGTTGATTTTGACTTCGTGTTCCCAATTATATTTCCAATCAAAAGCTTCTCAACAGTTAATAACACTCGATTTTTAACCTAAAACTACTAAACTTGTGCAAGCAAAGGGGGAGTTTGCAAGATTAAACCCAAAATCACCGTGCCTAATCGCGAAGCCTAATTTGTCTTCTCTCCCTCTTTCCCCAACTCCCGTTAAATGGAAAAAAGGCATCCCCTCCCCCCTTTTTTCTCTTGCAGTAAGTCACAAGGGTAACACGGAGATTTAAGAAAAAAATTAACTCTGTTAACAGGCACTGATGGAATTGGGCAAGTGAGGGTCGTTCACAATAACATGGATTTTTTTTGCATATAAAAAAATAATGCGGGGGGGTTATTTGCCGAGTTTTCATAACACAGGTGGGTTTTATGCAATTTTTTCATTTAAATAAGAATAAATACCAACACCGTCACATTTAAAAAAAATAAAAAAGAGAAAAACAGAAAAGAAAACCAAGTTAAGAGGATTATAGACACAATATTAAAATTGGTGTAGTGATGTCACAAACTGTCCTTTGTGAATGAAAAGTGTATTTTCTTTTTATATTGACAACAAATTATAAATAAAAAAATAAAATATATAAACCATAAAAAAAATCAACTCAAGGATATTTCGACATAGTAAAAAATTTGATGTAGTGGTATCACAAATTATCATCTATGAGTAAAAAATGTCTTTGTTTTATATATAAATATAAATATAAAAGATTGAGGTTAAATTTTAATTATTTTTATAAACTAATGTGCACTCTTATAAGACATGAAACTCGTGGAGCCCAATTCATGTTTTCAATATATATAATTTAAAAACATATTTTTGCACTCTCTCGAAGATATTAACCTCAGCTTTTCCTCAACTTAAGCATAGTACAAAACAAATGTTCACGTGTCATACATATGCAAACAAAATATAAAATTGCAACAAATAAGCTGAGTTCTTCAACGTCATCACAACATGTTTTCACTTGAATTCTAGAGCTTACGAATATCTAAAAGCTATCTATAATAATTTAACTTAAATATTTATGAGTGTTTTTTTTTTAAAATAATAAGTCTAAACAAGTTAATCACTTTAAATTTATACATATTAGAATTTTGATCTAATTTCAATCGAATTAAAACACACCAAATAAAATTTTAAAATAAAGTTGGAAGCATTAGGTCTTGATACCACCATTAAAACATTACCCCACATCAACTATCATTTTCAAGATGTTCCAAGAAAAAGAAATTCAGAAGACATATATCTATATATATACGTATACTATGTGGAATAAATACCGTGTGCCAAGATTACTAGTCGTACATAGACGGCGCATATTCAAAACCGTGTCTGATATGATCCTCATCTGTCTGCATACGGACACACCGCCACAGTAAAGAGGATATATATACGCATGAATCCCAGCTCTTCTGCTCAACATTTCAACTTTCCCCCACACACCAAAATGAACAGCTTTGAAGAGGAGAATCTATACCCGTACCAAATGTTCGATGACTCGGAATCAGCACCACAGACACCCCTTTTATCCGATACCTCTAATTTTCTCTCTCACCATCAAACCAAATATTACATCTTACAGGTACTTTCTGTGTGTTCGGTGTGTGTTTGAGAGTTTTATGTTCAGTATATTGTGCAGATTTTTGTGCTGCCAAAAGTATTTATGGAGCAGTTTGATTGTAAGTCGTTGCAAAAGTCGAAACAAGATCGAAACGGAACGCTTTAATTCATTGCAAATTTGCGACGGTCACTTATCTATATCTGTTTGTCTGTGTGTGTTGGTGTTGGTGCAGGAGATTGTGGAAAGCGGGACAAAAGCAGAAGCTGATGTTGTTGGGAGAGTGGTAAAGCATTTGAGGAAGAAGTTGGTTGATGATGGGTTGATGAAGAAGTGGGTTGTGGAGAACTTGAGAAAGGATGGGTATAATGCTGCTTTGTGTCACTCGTGTTGGCCTACTACGCTCAATTGCCCTGGTGGTGAGTAAATCTCCCAAGCCCATATTGGTTTTATGTCTTGTTTGCTGTGTGAGAATAAGTTGAAGTGATGATCATTATGGTTGAATTATAATTCTTCATTAAATGAAAATTGTTCAACATGTCCCCAACACTCAGAAAAAAATACATATATTAGTTACCATTTTTGGGTAGAATTTCATAGGATTAAAGAAAAGATTGATGTGACTTCCTGATGCAGAAGAGCTCTTTTTTTAAAGTTTAGGATGAGTGCGTTGGGAAGGCCAGGTATTGTGAAAATGACAATGGATGTAAAGAAAATATCGACATGACCTCTCTTGAGGGAGGGCTGAACTTCTTTTTTTAAAAGTCGAAAGGATTGCATTAAAAGAAAAATAAAGAACATGAAAATTAATTGTAAGTCAAATTCTCTATCAACAACAGATGAATACACAAGCAAAGCCATTTTCTGAAGAATATGTGTATTCACAAAAATCTGTTTTTTTTAGAAGGAATGGAGTAGCTGGGTTTAAATAACAGAGAAGAAACAGAACAGAGAAAATAACAAACTAACAGCAATGCCATGTGAGCAGCTAACTAAAAGACAAAATTGTAAAACAAAATGAGCTAAGTAAAATGGTGTGGTGTAGGAAATAAAAAAAACACGACTACATTAGAGAGAAGAGAAGCAACACATGAATCAGCAATTCTCCTCTGTAGATTGACAATCTTAACAGCCCCCCTCAAGTTGGACTTGAAGAGAAGTCAACCAAGCCCAACTTGGAGAGATGAACAGTGAGAGCAGGGCGAGCTAAAACTTTGGTGAAGCAATCAGCGAGTTGTAGCTTGCTTGGAACATGGGAAGGAAGAACGAACCCATCTTTGTACTTGTCACGAACTAAGTGACAATCGATCTCCAAGTGCTTCGTGCGTTCGTGAAATACGGGGTTGGCGACAATGTGGACAGCGGCTTGGTTGTCGCAATAGAGAGGAATCGGAGTCTGAATTGGAACCTGAAAATCCTTAAGAAGATATGAAATCCACTGTAATTCGCAGACGGTCGCAGCAAGACTCCTATATTCAGCTTCTGCTGTGGAGCGGGAGACGGTAGGTTGCTTTTTAGTCTTCCACGAAATCAAGGCCGAACCCAAAAATATACAATAACCTGTGAGCGAACGTCGACTATCAGGGCAGCTAGCCCAATCAGCATCGCAATATCCAGTCAAAGAAAAGGAATTATGGGCAGGAAAAAAGAGACCTTTTGTAGAAGTCCCCTTGAGATATTTAACCAAGTGTAGAGCAGCAGCCAGATGTTCCTTGCAAGGACGATGAACAAACTGGCTCAGTTG
>NC_026159.1:6723436-6738614 GCF_000512975.1 Sesamum indicum | reverse complement strand
GTCAAATTCTCTATCAACAACAGATGAATACACAAGCAAAGCCATTTTCTGAAGAATATGTGTATTCACAAAAATCTGTTTTTTTTAGAAGGAATGGAGTAGCTGGGTTTAAATAACAGAGAAGAAACAGAGAAAATATCCTAACAAACTAACAGCAATGCCATGTGAGCAGCTAACTAAAAGACAAAATTGTAAAACAAAATGAGCTAAGTAAAATGGTGTAAAAGCGGAAATAAAAAAAACACGACTACATTAGAGAGAAGAGAAGCAACACATGAATCAGCAATTCTCCTCTGTAGATTGACAATCTTAACAAATTGTATGACTTAAAGAACAAAACAAGATAGAGAGGGTTAGATGCTTTTTTTTTTTTCAAAATGATTCCCCATTTTTCTAAAATAGAAATCTTGTTATTGTTTCTGCATGCTAAACAGGTGAGCATGAGTACATAGAGATAACACGCCAAGCCAAAAAGGGATCAAGTGGATTGAGGTTGATAGTGGACATAGATTTCAAGTCACAGTTCGAGCTGGCGAGGCCAACGCCAAACTACAAAGACCTCTGCGACGTTCTCCCCACGATCTTCGTAGGAGACGAGCAGAAGCTGAACAACATCATCACCATTCTCTGCGGTGAGGCGGAGAAATCATTCCGCGAAAGAGGTCTCCACGTGCCGCCATGGCGAACGCCCCACTACATGCAGTTGAAGTGGTTTCCTCCCCCTCAGAACCCGCCTCCCCAGCTCTCCCTCGGACGACGAGTTCGTGCAGAAAACAGAGCAGTAGAAGCCGGTGATCGTGCAGTTGTTGCAGCTGAATTCTTGAGTGATAGGAGGAAGTATCTTGGAATTGATCAGTGTGGTTTGTCCGGTCAATTTTCTGCTATGAGGATGGAGTGCAGCTGAAATCGTGGTAACTTAGTTCCGACTTCTGTTTCTAGGGAGGTTTGAGTACTAATTTGGAGGTAGATGGCCTTTTTTTGCTAACACGATTTTGTAGATTCAGAGTCGACCCTTTTTGGCACTTGCAGTGACTTGGTGATTGAGTTGGAAGTTGAAATATATTTACCTGAATCTTTTTTTGTCGAATTAAATTAATTATATAATAAGTTTAATATATTTATTAACAACCACGACAGTAGCAAAGTCCTAGTACGTTAATTCATATTTGTCATTATTTTATTTTTTTTATATAGTAATTAAATATAGCGAAAAATTATATTATTCTGATTTGTAATAAATATAAAAATTATGGGAAGAAAAAAGTGGTTTAATGGTTGTATTTTTGTTCCTGTGCAATATAATCACGAGTTCAAGGTTGAATGAAATTTGAGAAACTAGTTTTGATTCTTTAAAAAAAAAAAAAAAATTTAATCCTCCTTTAAAGAATATTGAAAACTATTGTAGAAATAAACAAGAAAAAAATAACAAATGATAATAGACATAACAAATTTAAAAACTACTCTAAAAGTAGAAAAATAGCTATTTACAACCCAAACCCTTTTATCAAATGAAGAATTTTAATAGAATAGGGAATTAACCAAAAAAAAAAAAAAACCAGTATTCTCCAATTCATGCAATTTGCTATTAATTTCCATTCTGTATATTATCTATTATTCCTTAATTTACTAATTATAAATATTCTGACAGCATTAGTTTTGTTTTCTTCGCCAATCCTAATACGTCGAAAAAATGAGGCGCGTTGAAATTGAAGAAAAAATAAAAAATTAAATACTAACTAAATATTTAGACTCTTGTAATTAGTATTCAGGAGCAAAATAGATGATATTTAACTCTAAATTATGAAAATTGATATTAAGTTACGTGATTTAAAAACATAGCAACCTCAAAGGAAAGGGTAAAATACTTCTTTTTTTTGAAGTATTAATTCTTTTTTTCTGTAATTTAAGAGAATTTTACACTTGTTTCAAAGAGAAATTTGAATCAAAGTCCAATATGAATATACAATTATGCATGCAGCTCCCTTGGAAGGAAGTAAAAAATGGTTGGAAACTGATAGAAACTTCAAGAGAATATTTTCTCAAGATTTACATTCATAGACAAATTCTATGAATACGGACAGAATATACATAGGATGAGGACATGATTTGATATTATCCCAATGTGGATAAAGACAAGGACACCCAGATTGCAATAGCAAAATAAGAGAAAAGAGTTAAAACCAGTGGCCGGTCCATTGAAACAAGTGGCAGAAACCAAGGGGAGAGGAGACCAGGATTTCATGTACATTTCATACTTCT
The DNA here is from genome assembly GCF_000512975.1 of Sesamum indicum. Classification (NCBI taxonomy): domain Eukaryota; kingdom Viridiplantae; phylum Streptophyta; class Magnoliopsida; order Lamiales; family Pedaliaceae; genus Sesamum; species Sesamum indicum. Next base: position 6,736,355 of record NC_026159.1, on the reverse strand, counting down.
GTCAGTATTGGATTGTGGTGCCCCATGATACCAACTAACTTGTGCCAATCAATTTCATCTAATCTATAGTCAGAAATCCAAGTTCAAAGTTGATGTTGTTTGGTATTTGATTGGTGTTTCGATCAGTAATGTATTATTGTTTATTTTGATTTTATATGAATTTTATAATTTTATTTTAAAAATGTCTCTTATTAGGGAGAGGAAATTTTAGAGTTTAATTGTAATTCATTCAAGCTCCTCGTCTGCATTCGATGTGGGATGTTTGTCTTCAATATCAGCTCCCAAACGAGAAATTTGGGACAAGTACATAGCTTTTGTTCCCATAGACATCATCAATGATCTGGTTGTAAGTTGAATCTTGAGAGTGAACAAGAAAGTTACCCTTAACACGCCTAATGTTACCTACGTTTTGTATCTAGACAGAGTATTTGTTAAGGGCTGGTTTATACCTAGTCTTGTCAACGAATGGTCCTTGCTTTTAAAAATAATATTTCAGATATATGTATTTATGGCACAGTTTTTATAACTGAATTAGGGAACGAATGAAAGAATTACTCTCGACATGACTAATGCTTCTCTTGTTTTTAGAGAGGGGATTTTTTGAGAGATTGGTTTATATCAAATCATGTCAATAAGTAGTCCTCCCTTTTAAAAATATATTGAGGTATTTATAGTGGAATTGAAAATATTAAGACGTGATAAGGTGTATGTATTTACGCGTATTTTATGTTTAAAAACTTACTTTTATCCCATTATAAATATTAATATTATTAATACATCCATCATATATAGCTCCCAAACGAATTACAGATACGGCCAAAAATAAATAGAAGAAAGCAAGTATTTGGGTCTTTACTGCATGATAGGGGATGGGGTAGGAACCTAGTAAGTGTTGGCTCGACCCAACCCCCAAGAGTCATTTCCCCTCACTCCAACAAAATGACCATGGCTTTCAAATCAATTTATGTCGTGATCCTTCATATATTTCGAGGGGTATCAACGTTGTCTTTGGGAGATGGGGCTCCTCGTCACAATAGAGGGTTTTCGTGCTTGTATAATGTGCGTCGAGTTGTCTTACTCTATCAATGATGGAAGATATTTGTATATTTATCCCTACTTATTATATAAATTTTTGGAGGGGCTCACCTCCTCGACCGGAGATGGATGAGGAAGATGATACAACTTTTATCATGGTGATGGAGCCCCAAAGAACCTTTGGAAGGTGGAGGGGCATAGTTTTTTTTATTTATTTATATTTTCCTTAATATATGGACTGTGTATGTTTTATTCGATTTTGCATAGTTGGTTTTTCCATGTATTAGGCATGATTTGATATGTTGGATAGTTTAATTCGACTTAGTTGAGTTCGGCACATAATTTGTATTATCTAATATTTATGAACATAGTTGGTGCACCCTTTTAGTATGTAAGTTGTGTATCGATTTATCTTTAATAAACATTGCCTCGAGGATATTTTGCTCATCTTTCATAATTGATTTGTGACGTTCATATATTTTTATACATAATTAAGAGACTAATTTAATAATTATTAAATAAATATATCTTAAAAATGCTCTTTTTAGTTGTTTTAAAAATAAAAATTGACGTTGTCAACATTTTAAAAGTACTTTTTTTAAATCAAATGGTGAAAAACTCTTTTTGAAAACTATGCGAACACTTCCATAAAGTGTTGTAAACTGCTTATAAGCCCCATGATGGGTGAAGCTATCATCAAGCCAAGAGAAGTAGGCTTTGTGGGCTTGTTAATCAGCATGGCCCAAACACTTGGAACGAGCCAAGACCCAATCCCATTATTGCACCACACCTCTCTCAAGCTTCTGCTTTCCCATTTCATCTCCGCGCATTCAAGAATTTCAGAGGGTTTTACGCTTTCAGCTTCGCCACACACGCACAGGCAAAGAGCATGACGAAATTCAGGAAGCTTAATCGGCCGACGGGCCACCGAATGTCTATGCTCAGGTACTAATACAATTCTTTAATTTTCTGTTTTTTCTTGTTATTCTCTTGGTATTTTTGCTTTTTTCTTTCCCCGAGGTTTTTGGTGGAGGTTTTGATTTGTTATGTGTAGGACGATGGTGTCGCAGTTAGTGAAGCACGAACGGATCGAAACCACTGTGGCGAAGGTAATTTCTTTTGGTTTATTTTTTTATGTATTTTTTGGGTTGTTTTAGAAGCGTAGGGTTTTGCTGGGGTTTTAATGTTAGAATTAAAAGCTTTGATTTTTTCTTTCTTGTTCAGATTATGGTTTGGGTCACGTCTGAAGCGGCTAGATTGATTTGTCTTACTGTATTTAAGGGGAATTTAATGTGTTCTTGGGAGAAATTTCTGAGATAAAACCCAGAGAAAATTGTTTACTGAATATTTTCCTCTTCTGATGGAGACTGTAGTAATAAATTGCGTGGTGTTTATAGTTCTAATTATAAAGAACTTCCATGAGGAAGTTGGGTGCATTCATCTTCATGTTTTCGCATTGAATTGTTTCACTTTTATCTTTAAACTTTCATGATTTGTTAAACAGTCTGCTAATAATTTCTTCGAGTTCAAAGTTGGGCTTGTTTTGGACTTTAAGAATAATGGGGCTAATCTTTTCTCGTTGTTTCTTGTATAAATTGGAATTACAGGCTAAGGAAGTCCGTAGGCTTGCTGATAATATGGTGCAGCTTGGAAAAGAGGTGTGCTTCTAGTAGTTTCTGATCACTATACTTTCCCAGTCCTGAGCTATGTTTGATGGGTCATGTCTGTTGAATTATAAAATGAGACATCAAGTGACAATGTATTAAATCTTGCAGCTTCAGGAGTGGTACTCAGCATTGCTTCTAAGGTTCATGAATTGGCTTTATTAGCTGTATAGTATGTCCCATGTTTGGGATTTGTGTTATTGGTTGCTTTTCATCTATTCAGATTTTTTTTAATTTCATATCTCACTGAGGAAGTATCTTTATTAGTTTTTGGTTTTATTTTTTTCTTTTCTTCCTGTAAAAGTTATGGTGCGACTTTGTTATTTTGATTAGATCTGGTGGAATATAAATCTAGTTTGACTGTTAATCTGGGCAAGAATAGTGGGTTGGACCAAGTTGATTTACTACAATTGTATCTGGACCTGGACCAAGTTACAGTGTATAGATCTGTTTTGTCTCTGCTTTCCTGTAAGGATGCATCAATTTAAGCGTGAAGGTTGAGGTTGTAGACTGGCTGAAACTTTTCAGTGATTGCGAAGAAGTGTGAGAAGGTTGAATGAAACAATTTTTAGAGAGTAACCGGCATCTGGTAAAAGCTTATCAATTGACTAGTAAATCAGGTTGAATGAAACAATTTTTAGAGAGTAACCGGCATCTGGTAAAAGCTTATCAATTGACAAGTATTTACTAATTTATTAATAGTAACAGTCAGGCTAGAAAGTTCAGAGAAGAAATGAGTTCAGTAGCATTTGAACTTCTGAGATAAGCATAGAATTGTTTGAATTAACAGTCTCTAGTATCTATGAAAAAGAAACCGAAAAGAGGTTATTTCTGTGAGCTTCATTTTTTGGTTTTCAAAACAAGTTTGAAATTTTGAATTGTTTCCAATCCAAAAGGGCTTTATTTAGCCATCGCGCATGATATATTTTTGCTAGATTAATTGCATTTCTGCAATACTCGATTCAGAAGATGGAACTACGTCATACATGGAGGCATGCATGTCAACATCTTTAACAAGTTACTCGCATTTTCTCATTTCTAATACATAATGGTAGAAAAGTTTATGAAAGTAAGGAGAGGAGCAGAATTTACCTTATCCTATGAATGTATTTGCAGAATTTGTTAATAAAGGTACCGTATTAAAGAAATTGGATAAAAAGTTTTTGATGCTTTCTAATTCTTAACACATGTACCAAATTGCACAGGGTACCCTTTGTGCTGCCAGACAAGCTGCTGCCTTTGTCCGTGGGGATGATGTACTTCACAAGCTATTTACAGAATTGGCCTATAGATACAAGTGAATCTCAAAGCTCTTTACTCTTCTGGCATTTCTTTGAAATATGATTGTGATAGTATGCTGCACACTTATGTATTACAGAGATAGGGCCGGTGGATACACGAGGTTGCTTCGAACACGTATTCGAGTTGGTGATGCTGCACCAATGGCTTATATTGAGTATGTCTTTTGCTTTGTGTTTCAATAATTGAGTAGAGGCAATAGCTTGTTGTCTTCATTTGCCCTCTTCTGTGTACATCTTTCTTCATGCTAAGCAGTAACAACCAGGCAATCCTGTTACTCATTTTCCTAATCATGTTATCTCTCTGGGTGACAGTATTTTTACTCTTGCTCAGGTTTATAGATAGAGAAAATGAACTTAGGCAGTCCAAGCCACCAGTCCCCCAGCCACCACAGAGGGCACCCTTGGATCCCTGGACAAGATCTCGACTCACCAGACAATTCGCACCACCTAAAGAAGAGAAGGAATCTGAATCTGACAATTGAATTATCTTCTCAAACAATGTAGTTTGAGTTGCATTTGAGGGTTCTCTTCTCATCTTCGTATTGGTATGTAAAATTTCTGAGTTAATAAATGAAAAATGGTTTTCTCTCATCATCTCAGCGCTAATGAATACAAGCTCCCGTTCCATTGAGGAATGAAGTCCTCAATGGAAGAAACTGTTGAGTTGAAATATACATTGTGCCTTAGGTGTGACTTTGATTTTTTGGTAGCTTCTTCTGTAGGCTCAGAAACGGAGCCACCTCCGTCCGGACAACAGTGAATGAGGGACTCTGTTAAAGAAAAGGAAGAAAACATTGTTGAGTTTTGATGTCTTTAGATTTGTCGTGTCTTTTGGTTGTCACTTGCAATGTTCTATTCGGAGTGGACATATGCATCAATTAGTTTTGCCTGGTAGAGTGCTACTACGAAACACTTGTATTTGTTTCTTGGCATATGAATGGGTATTCACCTTTAATCCAGGAGCAAAAAGCAATTCCTGGTGAGAGTGTTTGATCTGAAGATACTTGATAATTTTTAAGTATCACAGTTCAATAACAATTGGAAAACTGAATTATGATTAATTAGTTTTTCCAAGACTATGCTTACGATCAAATATAATAACTTTTCCAAGACTAGACTATTGTTATAACTTATATCAAGCATCTGATCGTATGTCATAATGCCAAAAGGTGACACTTCCAATTCAAACCAGAGCTGTCCAAATGTAACCTCCATATTTATAGCACCCATCAAGACATCAGCTTTTGAGTTTATTATTGAGTGGTCAATATTAAGAAAAAAACTATAATGGTTAATCACATGAACCCTAATGCAATTTTTGGAATGTAGAGGGTGGGTGGTAAAACACACTGCTTTTTCACGGTTCTGCATATGCTATATTTGATATTTAATATATAAAGTACTTTTGAGAGTATAAAGTGGCGTTTAATATGTCGAGTAGTTAGATGATCGACATATATATTACTTTTCAAAAGTAAGGCCATATGACTATTATTTATGGACCTAATACACAAATTATCAAATGTAGCATGAGTTTAACCTTTTTTCACCAGCCCCTAAAATGAATCGACAAGTAGAGGGTAGAATCCAACTTAGAAAAACCTAGAAGATTATATTTTCCTTATTTGGTGGGAAGATTTGGGGAATCAACCATTAAACACATGAATAATCAACTAAACCTTGTTGTTTGATTAATCTCAGATAGTCATGCTTTCTTTACAAAGAAACTAGTAAACAACTTTCGAAATCCCAATTTACATCAGGTGATGGCAATGCCATATTGCTTGCCTACTGTTATGTAATGTACTCAAGAGGAAAGTAAAGATGTCAATCTTCCCTCAGCCAACTCCAAGAAGAAAACTATGATATCCTTCTATTGAAAGAGGATCTGCTTTTGGAAGTTTAGCTACAAATGATTCCAAGAAGCATGCATTTTTGGTAGTTGTGTCTACAACACATGTAAAATATATATATAAAGACATTTATGAGTAGGAGAGTTGGAAATGCACATTACTCACTACTGTATTTACCCTGTTTCCCGAATCGGATTTTCCATTCCAAATTCTGTTACATCTCTATTCCCTTTAATATGTACACGCCATGTGTACAAAGATGACGTCATTTATTTTATTTAAGGAAAGATTTTATACATGCAGCGCTGTGTATGTTAATTGAAATAGAAGATGTCGTCTCTGTCTTTCTCTCTCTCTCTCTCCATTCTATAACTGCTATTTCCTTCACTTATGAGTTCATATGGATAAGTATCCTTTGTTTGAAATGGCACATTGTAACTTTCAATGGCCATCTCATGGTAAGTTGTCAACCATTTTTATGGTAAGGAAAATATGAGTTGATTATCTTCTATATTTTGCTCTTCATTTTCTTTATCAGTGCTCTTTTTCCTGGACCCTTTTTGTTATCTGTAGCACTGCATGTCTGGAGCTGTGGCATTCATCAGCTGGATTATATGTGTTTTCCCTGAAAAGGTGTTGTTTTTTCATTCTTGATGGAACAGATAGTGACGAAGAACGATTAGTCATTTCTGAATCACCATGGATGCAAGACAAAGAACGTCAGTACGTTTCGTCGTTTATGTTTACAGTAGTTATAGGAAGAAATTTCCGTTCACTTTTGTTCCCTCTGTCACGAAGTTTAACAAATACGAATCGGTTCCAAAAAATTAAAACTTCCCTCCAATGATGTTGTGCTTGGCTGGCATAAACAGTTAGATTCAAAGTTAATTGCCTCAAGAACCACGCAGTCACTTAGATTTCATCACATACACATATTAACTTAGTCCTACTAAAGCGTGCTTAAGTTTTGGAAAGTATCAGGTTCTTACATTGTTGTCTTGATCATCAACTTATATATGTGGCTGGCCCTGCCAGCAGTAACTGAGCTTACATGTGTTAACAGAGACGACGCATACAAAAGAAAGCTGCAGAGGATCAAAGTGAGGAGTGTCGAGAATTCTTTTAACTTTGCTACTGGAGGCAAGAATGCTAAATGGAAGTTCCAACCCTTAAAACTTGTCCTGATTATCCTTGTTCTTGGTGTGTTTTTCACGTTTCTTTCTTCTCCAACAGTTTGTTATCAAAACGGCACATCCCACACAGTTTCTCGGTAAGTTAAAGGCTATAAGGGATCACTTTTCTCTATTGACGTTTATCTCATTGGGCTTGCTCTTTAAATTCTGTCAACAGGTGGATTTGGGGTGGATCAGATCCTCGATACATATCAGATTTAGACATCAGTTGGGAAGAAATTTTGAGAGCCTTGAATCAGTTACAAGACTATGACAAAATTCAAGGGGTCGGCCTTCTCAATTTCAACAAAAACGAAATCCATAAATGGCAACACTTTATTCCCAACGCCAATCACACCGTTCTCCATCTGGACTATGCTGATAAAAACCTGACATGGGAGTCCTTGTACCCAGAGTGGATCGATGAAGTCCAAGAAAATGAAGTTCCCAGCTGCCCTTCTCTTCCAAGCATTGAAGTTCCAAGAGAACGACTTGATCTCATCGCTGTCAAGCTTCCTTGCCGAAAAGAAGGCAACTGGTCAAGAGACATTGCTCGGCTGCATTTACAGATTGCTGCTGCTAATTTAGCCGCCTCTTGCAAAGGAATTTACCCTGTGCACGTTCTTTTTGTAACAAGCTGCTTTCCCATACCAAACTTGTTTACCTGCAAGGATTTGGTTGCACATGAAGGTAAAACGTGGTTGTATAAGCCAAATTTGACAGCATTGAGAGAAAAGCTTTGCCTCCCAATTGGATCCTGTGAACTTGCGCTTCCGCTTGGAGGTGTAGGTAAGTCCATGACTCTTTAGCATTTTATAAACCAGAAAAGATTGACCTTATTGCTCTTCTATTCTGCCTTCATATGGAAATCAAGAATCCAATTCATAACTTCTCTTGTTAAGGATTTTCATTTACTTGTTCAAAACTTGAATTCTATGGACATCTATTTGGTTCTGACGACTTCAAATGACAATCTTGTGGAAACAGAAAGGGATTACTCAAGAAAGAGGCAAAGGGAGGCGTATGCCACGATCCTGCATTCAGCTTATGTTTACGTTTGTGGAGCCATAGTTGCCGCGCAGAGCATCAGAATGTCAGGGTCCACCAGGGACCTTGTCATTCTTGTTGATAAATCGATCAGCGACCACCATAGAAACGGGCTAGAATTGGCGGGTTGGCAAGTCAGGACTATAGAGAGAATAAGAAATCCAAAAGCTGAAAAAGATGCCTACAACGAATGGAACTACAGCAAGTTCAGATTATGGCAGCTGACAGATTATGATAAGATAATTTTCATCGATGCTGATATGCTTATCCTCCGAAACATTGATTTCCTGTTCGTTATGCCAGAGATCTCCGCCACAGGCAACAGTGGTCCGCGTTTCAACTCAGGAGTAATGGTGATAGAGCCATCAAACTGCACGTTCGAGCTTCTGATGCATCATATAAATGAGATAGAATCGTACAACGGTGGAGACCAGGGCTACTTGAACGAAATATTCACATGGTGGCACCGGATACCCCGGCACATGAATTTCCTCAAGCACTTCTGGATTGGTGACGATGAGCAAGTGAGGCAGACCAAAGTCCATCTCTTTGAGGCAGAACCGCCTATTCTTTACGTTCTTCACTACTTAGGCAACAAGCCTTGGGTATGCTTCAGGGACTACGACTGCAACTGGAACGTCGACCAGTTGCAAGAATTTGCAAGCAATGTTGCCCACAGGACATGGTGGAAAGTGCACGACATGATGCCGGAGAAACTCCAAGGTTTCTGCATGCTGAAAACTATACAGAAAGCACAGTTGGAGTGGGACAGAAGGGAAGCAGAGAAGGCCAACTATTCGGATGGGCATTGGAGGATCAGAATACGGGACGAGCGTCTCATACGGTGCATCGATCAGGACTGCAGCTGGCAAGGCATGTTGAGGCACTGGGGCGAGAACACCCCTCCAGCTAGTTTATGATCAACAACAAATGTCAGCTGCTTCTTGAATAGATAGAGATTTTTGCATTGGGTGCTCTATGAATGCTTTAGACACATTTAGGACAATGAACATGTTTCTTGAAAGTTTCTTAGTTTGATACTTGGGCTGTTCCACTGATTCAATATCACTGATGACATTATTGCTTATGTTTGAGAAAAATTACTATGTTTTATGTCAGTTGTATGTGTTTATTCTCCATCTATGCATTTGCTTTAATTTTTCACTATTAAATTTTATTATTCTATATATTCTTACATACAAATACATTAAATTATTTTTCATATAAAATTCATGGATTACTAATTTTTATCTCTCATTCTACTAAGTGTTATTAATATGTTCTGATCAGCTATTTCAAATTGCTCGAATTACTCTAGATATATTAAAATTTTTGTATATGTGTTGTATTAATTATGGGTTACTAATATTTAATTTTTAATAAGATCAACTTAAAAGAATTGTTTTTAATTAAATCGTGAATGAATTCAAAACTAAAGTGTCATTCAAGATACAAAAATCATAAGGTCCTTTTTCTTATTCATTACTTTTATGTATAATTACATTATTACATCATTATTTCAGAAAATCATTAAGGGTGATGAAAATTATAATTAAGATAAATTACAACAAGTTCTTCTGAAATTTGGTATAATTACAAAAAAATTTTCATTGTTTAAAAGATTATAAATACTCTCTGATATTTTGATGAGATTGTCTAATTCTTAAATAGAGGTTTGGAATTATAAATTTTACCCTGGCAGTAATTTTTTTTTTTTAAAAAAAAATTAAAAACAATTAGAGAAGGTAAATAGAAATTTTTTATCTAGGCCGCTTGGGCTTTTTTAGGCTAATTTATTTCCTGAAGATACTTATATGCCCAATTTAAAGGTTGGACCAAATATACAAAAATTTATAATTTTTAGGGATCAAAATCAAGGGAGGTGCATATTAGCGACCAAAAGCGAACAAGTTGTTTATATAGGGACAAAAAAATATAATTAACTCTAAAAGATTTTATATTTTTATTCATTTTTTTAAAAAAAAAATTAGCATTTTCGTTTAAATATTCATATAACGAGTACAATTATAAAGATTTTCTTTTGTAAATATAAATTCCATTAATAAAAGAAGATCGTACAGTACAACAGTGCTCACCTGGTGGTTTCTTCCTCGACAGGCCAAGGGATATGCTATAATCTATATAACGCACATGAACTAACATAACGAGATAAATTAACACTGATAATCCTCTGTCTAATATCTTCCACAATAATGGTGACTATGATGTTCGGTGGTCGCTCCATATGCTCAAAGTGTCTCAAATTTCGTTCCCTCCAAATGTGTTAAATGCAAGCAGCAATGAGTGCAAATTTAGTCTCAAATTTTTGAAGAAAAAAATATAATTTCCTATTTTTGAAGATAGGTTAAGTATAATTAAGCCTTTTTACTTGTAAGAAAATAATATAGAAAAAAAAAAGTTGAGTTGAGAGGAAACATGAAGCTTTCATGTACTGAAAGCTTAATTCTCACCTAATCATTGTATTCCTAGAATAGAATCATAGACATGGCTTGTCGTGAAAGAGCTGAAACACAAAGATATTCATAAATCGATTAATTAAAGCAATCTAGACCACTAGACCTCTGCAAAAACTTTTGCTTCAATTCAAGCATCCACAAAGCTATTCTCTGTCTGTAAGCCAAAGGAAACTCTTAAATGATTGCATCCCACTACGATCGCTGTACTAAACCCAAGTTTACAAACTTGGGACTGAGGTTGAATTTGAATCGATTCTTAATTCCCGAGGAGAAGATTATACGGCAATACATGTTGTTGGGAGACAGAAAGCGACAACCCAAAAACCAAAAAATTTGATTGGTTGGTTGACAGGGTCCCGCGCTTTCCTTAAACTTCACTTTGCAAAACTTTCGCGGAGGCAGAGGCAGGCAATATATAATGAGCCGATTCTTGAAGTGCTGCTTCACCAGTGCAGTCTCAAGGCGAAGCCCAGATTCAAAGGTACTGGCAATGGGGTTCTTGATTCAGCGAGTGAAAATTTTGGAATTTCGTGCACATTTTTGGAAATTATGACTACCCATTTGTGAATTTGATTGATATAAGCTGGTTTTTTGATGTTCTGATGTTGGGTGTTTAGGGATCAAGAGACATTATGGAGAAGCCTTCCACTAGCAATGTCAATGGTAGCTTTCAGTCTGAGGTAATAAAGGTTTTGATTTTAGGAGCTTTTTGGATTCTCGTTTGTGTGTTTCTTCGTAGCTTTGATTTTCTCTATTATCGGATCGTTTTCGTGCTTAGTTTTATGTGTTTGTCATGGAGTTCCACAAGCTGACGAATGCATGCTCGCACCATTAGTTTTTCATTTCTTTTCTTTGTCTTTTGGTATGTGATTTCTGTTTTTTTTTTTTTTTTTTTTTTTTTTTTTACTTTTTACTTTGTGGGAGTTCAATGATTCATGCATGTGTTTTGAAAACTGAAAACGGTCTGAACCATTTATATGTTGTAATAACAAAAAGGAGAAAATGAGGATTAGCAAAAGGTGTCTATTATTCATGTGGAGTGTCAAGAATGTGATTGTTTAGCAACAATTTTGGTCATGGAAGACTACATTAGCCACTATAGTGTTTGGATGAGTCTGTTGCGTGCACTTTTAAATCTACAACACATCAGAAGTTAAGAGAAAATTTGAGCTTTCCGTCTTGATTTGGTGCAATTTGATGATTTTGATATTTGATTATTGAATTAGAATTGCGTCTGCTATTGTAAATTGTAGAGGTGGTCAGAATCGTCTTAGTGAGGTTTTTGCTTAATCTTTACTTGTGTCTTTAGCATGAGCAATATTTTTAGATAGCATTTAAAATGTTAAGCCAGAAGCTACTCTATTTGAAATGTTATTTTTAATATCCTTCATCAAATTGATTATCAGTTTCATTAACTAATCTTTTATATTTTTGGCCATAGTTAAATGAAGAGGTAAAGGATTCAATCAGCAGTTCTGCTACTAACATCATCCTTAACCATGATTTTTCTGGAGGACTTCATTTGTGGCATCCTAATTGCTGCAATGGCTTTGTGGTACCCTCGGAGTCTGGTTATCCTCAGTGGCTGTCATCTAAATTAAGAGGACGTTTTGCTGTTATTACAAACCGGACAGAATGTTGGCAAGGCCTCGAACAAGACATCACTAACAGAGTTTCTGCAGGTTCAACTTACAAAGTTTGTGCTTGGGTTGGAATATCAGGGACTCCTCAAGCTGTTGCTGATGTGCAGGCCACTCTAAAAATTGAGTATCAAGATTTATCTGTTAATTATTTGTTCATTGGAAAGTAAGTTCTTTCTCTCTTTCAGTTTGCTTATCTTGCTTCAGGTAGCAATTTCTGATTCTTTTAGCCCCCTGCAGAACTTCTGCTTCAATGGAGTGTTGGGAGAAGGTAGAAGGTACATTTTCTCTGTCTACTATGCCTCAACGAGTTACGTTTTATCTCGAAGGGCCTTCGCCTGGCATTGACCTACTCATAAGATCAGTAGAAGTTACCTGCCCGAGTTCCAATCAATCTGATGTAAGTATATATCATACACTCCAACAAGCAAAGCTGTATATGTAAAAGCAACTGTGTTTTCTTGTCTACTGTTTTACACTAGACCCTTTTGTTGCTGATAGAGTTTTTATATGGGCTTGTTATTTGCGTCTGTAGAGCCAAAGAACAGGCTCTTTATGTGATGACAACGAGAACATTATCCAGAATCCAAGATTTGATGATGGCCTTAATAGTTGGTCTGGGCGAGGTTGCAAGATTGTATCGCATGATTCTATGGCTGATGGAAAAGTTCTTCCCATGTCTGGAAAGTTCTTTGCATCAACAGAAAATCGCACACAGAACTGAACTGGA
>NC_026159.1:6673655-6723426 GCF_000512975.1 Sesamum indicum | reverse complement strand
GAGTGCAGAGAAAGCTTGCCTATGAGGTCGTTGCTGCAGTTCGAATATTTGGTAATAACATCAGCAGTTCAGATGTTAGGGCTACTCTGTGGGTTCAGGCAGCAGATCAGCGTGAACAATATATAGGGATTGGCAGGTATTGCATCTCCTTGTCAATTTTTGTGTGGCCTGTTTTTTTGTTGTGTGTGTGTGTGGGTTTAGTCTGCAAAAGATTTTCTAGATGACCTCCTTGGGACTTTGCTATGTCCACTAATTCATACTGTACTTGACCAATGATAAGAAGGCCTTGCATTAGACTATGTGAACTAATGCTTTGGAGGGAACTTTTCTTTTATTCATTTTGCAACATTACAAGAGTTACTCGTTACTTCATGCTTTCTGAGAAGAAACTAAAGTTATCAAAAAGTTCCTTTCAACATGTGAGTTTTTCTAATCTTGGTTACAAGTATGCTGTGAAGAACCACTTATAACATATATAAATTGCCATAAAGTGCTGTCCAGGAACAACAGTTCTAAATACTAACTGTTAATCTTGAAAGTATATTTTGATAGTTGGACATGGATTGATTTACATCAGACTCGATATTTATAGACATCACAAAATATAATGTTTTTTAATTTGATCCTCTTCTTTGGTTAATTGATCTTATCTCTGTTTTACCATCAGACCCTGAAATATTGCAAGAGAAATGTGTTGATATTAATCAAATGCAGTTAGTTACATTTTACATGTCTACCTCTTTCATGTTTTGTAGTTTACTAGTTCACTTACACTACATGTGGATTGATGTGTTTGGATTTGAGGGGAGAACTTGGAAAAAGAATTTCAAATGACTTCATAATAGAAGAATTTGCAATCCACCAATGTTCAACAAAATGTGGTTCAAATTTAGAAGTGAAGTATTTGAAATCCTTTGAATTTAAAGTTATCGAAGGCTATATTTAGATTGATGGATTTGAATTTGAGACAAGGATATAGAGAAATAATTCCAAATGACTTCATGTTATAAGAATTTGAAATCCATTATTATCTAACAAAACATAGTTCAAATTTTAGGGTTGAATGATTTGAAATCTTTTAGATTTTTAGAATTATCCAATCCAAAAGGATACGTTAATGGGAATTCGAAATTCATCATTTCAAATCCATTAAACCAAATATAGCCTAAACAAATTCAAAGGATTTGTTGCCAGGGATTTGAATCAATCCAAATGTAGCCATAATGAAAATGAGAGTAGGTGCCTATCATTTCTTTTCTGATCTGGGCTTGTCATTTCTCAAATAACTGATAATGATCATCTCTTTGGTCTGGCATCGAAGTATTCAATATCTAAGAACTTTGCTGTTATGTAGTGTACAGGCAACAGACAAAGACTGGGTGCAGTTGCAAGGAAAATTTCTTTTAAATGGTTCCCCATCGAAGGTGGTTATTTATTTAGAAGGTCCACCTCCAGGCACTGATATTCTCCTGGATAATTTAGTTGTAAAGCATGCTGCAAAAGCCCCACCTGCTTCTCCGCCGGCCATTGAGGTAGTCCGATACATGATAGTCTTTAGAAGTTCCTGATATATAGAAATTTTTTGAATCAAATTCAAATGTTACAGAGAACAAAACAAGGATTCTAAACTCTTTCCTGTTTTTAACCAGAATGCTGCTTTTGGAGTTAATATTATCAGTAATAGCAACCTTAGTGACGGCACCAATGGGTGGTTCCCTCTCGGAAATTGCACTCTTAGTGTCAGCAATGGTTCGCCTCATATTCTTCCTCCCATGGCTGCAGATTCCCTTGGACCTCATGAGCCTTTGAGCGGTCGATACATTCTTGTGACTAATCGTACGCAGACGTGGATGGGACCAGCACAGATGATTACGGATAAAATTAAACTCTATTTGACATATCAAGTTTCTGCATGGATTCGAATTGGCACTGGAGCAACTAAGCCTCAGGGTGTTAATGTTGCTCTTGGCGTGGATGGGCAGTGGGTAAATGGTGGGCAAGTTGAGATTAATGACGACAAATGGCATGAAATTGGTGGATCCTTCAGAATTGAGAAGCAACCAGCAAAGGTAATGGTCTATGTACAGGGTCCTGATGCTGGGGTTGATTTGATGGTTGCTGGGCTTCAAATCTTTCCGGTGGACAGACACACGAGATTCAGACATTTGAAAGTACAGACGGAAAAGGTAAGTTGTGAATTTCTGACTTCCTGGAAATTGGTTTTGAGCCATAAACTTGACCTCGATGATGGAATCAAGAACTCTTTAGATAAACACGAAGTCTACTCTATCTTAAATGAATAGTCAATCAGTTCATTCTGGCATCATCATTTTGCTTGTGGGACGATTTATCATTATCTATTCTTCTCTTGTCGGTCAACCTCTTGCCTTTTTTTTTTTTTCCCAAGACTAATAGGAGAAGATCATGCTTGAATAATGCATCAATCTGGTAAAAATTATAAAGCAGGCATTCGACCAATGTTTTACTATGACATTTGCCAAATCTATTGAAGAATGAAATTTAGTACTATACCTGTAGTTGATTTTACCCTATTCTGTACATTTTCAACTATGCAGATACGCAAGCGTAATGTCATCTTAAAGTTCACTGCATCAGACCCTGGCAGTCTGGTTGGCACCTTTGTGAAAATAAGACAAACACAAAACAGCTTCCCATTCGGATCATGTGTAATGAGGACTAACATAGACAACGAAGACTTTGTTGATTTCTTTTCCAAAAACTTCAACTGGGCCGTCTTTGGGAATGAGTTAAAGTGGTACTGGACAGAACCACAGCAGGGGAACTTCAACTACAAAGATGCTGATGACTTGTTGAACTTGTGTACAAACCATAATATTCAACTTCGTGGCCACTGTATCTTCTGGGAGGTAGAGGGAGCCGTTCAGTCATGGGTACGTGCTTTGAGCAAAAACGACCTGATGTCAGCCATTCAAAACCGTCTAACAGGTCTTCTGACACGTTACAAGGGAAAGTTCAAGCAGTACGATGTGAACAATGAAATGCTGCATGGATCATTCTTCCAAGACCATCTGGGAAAAGATATCCGGGTGAACATGTTCAAGACTGCAAATCAGCTGGACCCCTCCGCCACCCTTTTCGTGAATGACTACCACATTGAGGACGGATGTGACTCACGCTCATCCCCTGAGAAGTATATTCAGCATATTCTTGATCTCCAAGAACAGGGTGCCCCTGTTGGAGGAATAGGCATACAGGGACATATAGACAGCCCAGTCGGACCGATCGTTTGTTCAGCTCTTGATAAGTTGGGAATTCTCGGCCTCCCAATCTGGTTCACGGAACTTGATGTCTCATCAAACAATGAGTACGTTAGAGCTGACGATTTGGAAGTCATGCTCCGGGAAGCTTTTGCCCACCCTGCGGTGGATGGCGTGATGTTGTGGGGATTCTGGGAGCTTTTCATGAGCAGAGATAACGCGCACTTGGTAAATGCAGAAGGGGATCTTAATGAAGCCGGCAAACGGTACCTCGCTCTGAAGCAAGAATGGCTGTCTCGTGCTCATGGCCATATCGACGGACAAGGACAGTTCGAGTTCAGAGGATTCCACGGATCATATGAAGTTGAAGTTGTCGGAGCTTCTACAAAGAAAGTGACCAAGACATTCGTGGTTGATCAAGGTGTGGATCCACTTATGATCACCATAAATCTGTAGTTGTTAAAAGTTTACTCTTTATGGGATTGTGAAACTTTCATTGCTGCGTGTAAGAATAAGAGGAATGTATTGTTGGTGGTTTGGAATCATGTAATGATGTCTTAAAAGTGTGTTTCTGATTCAAGTGAATAAATAAAGTGTTGTTTTGTGTTCTTTATGCTAAAGACCCCTACTGGAACTATACCATGCAAAATTGATGCGGTTATAATATCCAATATAATTATGAATTGTTAGTCTTTAATAATCATTTTTTTCAAAATACTGCGTGGAAAATTTTTATTTCTCAAAAATTTGTTTAATTCTATTCGATTTGATTTTACCGAATGAACATCCCAAAAAAATAATAATTTACTAATTACACGAAATTAGAGGTTCGTCATACTTTTTTTTAAGCCACAAGAAAATTTTTTATTTAAAAATTAATATATTTATATAATTTCAAGAGAAGGTTAAAAGTATCTTCTTTTACAATTGCATAATATATTAAAAATAATATTTTTTTGTTAATATTAAAAAATAAAGAATATATTTGATCGATTAATTATATGATGAGGGGCCATCTCGGACCTATTAAAAATCATATAGGACAGATGATTTAATTGGACTTAATTAAACACACAATCCATATTGTAATCATGACTATAGTAGTATTTTTTAAATTAATTGCATGATATTATTAAAAATGACATTTGATTGACTAATAAAAAATTAAATACGATAAAACCCCTTTAGAACCTATTACAACTCATAATCTAGTCGAATTAATTAGACACAACCCAAATTGGATCCAAGTTAAATCATTTTAGATTTTTAGATCTTAATTATCTTTTTAAAAAATCATTTAATCCATTTATGTATTAGGAGACTAAATATATTTCTAAAAATTATCAAATAATTATGTTAATTAGAAGAATAAAATATTCCTCCAGAACATCTATGAAAAAATCTACTAATCTAAAAGTATTAGCCAAATATTAATAAAATTTTAATTTCACTAATTCGTATTTCCAGTCACAAGAAGTAAAATATATTTGAATCATATTTAATTTTAATAATTATAAACTCAATATTTTAAATATATTGTTTATGACATTTACTAGGATATATAAAGTTACAAAATACCCAATATCAAGGCATCATTTAACATCTAATTATTTTTTGTCTCCTGAAAAAATAATATCAAATTTTTATTCATTTTCAACATTTTTCTGCAATTATCAAAAGCATGATTTGACACTTAAAGTTATTTACCCCCTTAAAAAATTATACAAATATATTCTTAATAATTTCCGATATTTTCTGAATATTAACAAAAATAATAGAAAAAATGTAAGCAACCCCCTTGTGATATCGCAAATGAGCAAATTATCCCCTTATGAAAAAACAAATAGCGATATACCTCCCTGTATTTTTTAAAATACAACAATTTACCTCTCAATATTTTTCAAAATGAAGTAATTTACCTTCCTGTATAAGGAAGTAAATTGCTATATTTTTTTTATATGGGAGTAATATGCTCATTTTTAATATCACGTGGAGGTAAATTGCTGTTCACCCCAAAAATAATACCAAACTCTCTTGTAACATTTCACGTTACATAATTCAGACTTTTATTTCTCAAATTTTCAAAATTTACCTAAAAACAACTCCAAACAATACTAATAGTATTATTTTGGTATAATTACAGTCCCCTCCCCTTATAGTATCCATTTGATTTGATTCCATCAAAAAATTAAGTTCTTCTGTTAGTCAAATTCATCGAGTTTGATGATATTAACAAAAAAATCAAATAAAAATTCATTCTTACCATTGATTTGATATTATTACTATTTTATTACAGGTCAAATAAATCTTTTTATAACCAAATATTCTTATATATGGGAGAAAATATATTTTCACCTTTATAAGAGTGGTTTAGTTGTAAAAAATTTGTTTGACCTGCAACAAGTTAATGAAGTATCGATTTTTTTTTTAATATCAATAGATTCAGTAAAATTGACTAACAGATGAATCTATTTATTAGATAAAAACAAATCGAAAAAATATTATATGTAATTTTTCATATCAATAAAAAATTTATGTATAATTTAATTAAACTTTATTGTAATTATCCCTATTAGTTTTTGTACTAATAGCTGAAATGAATGGGAAGTCCACATTAATTGGATCTCTCTGCCCATCTCTTAATTATCACAAATCAGAAACAGGTCTTATTAAGGGTGCACATGTTATCCCTCTCCACATGTGACTTCTTTAGAACCTATAATGCCTTGTCGGAGAAATTGCACTTTTAGTTCTATACAATAAGATATTTTGTATTTTTAGTTCTGTAATTTATAGAAATTTAGCACATTTAATTTTATAAAATAATATTATAATATTTTTTATTGCATAGAATAAAAATTTGACATATTTGGTCCTATAGGATAAATATTATGCCGTATTTGGCCCATAAGATATAAATAATTTTATATCATATGAGAACTAAATGTGCCACAACTTTATATACTATGGAACTAAATATATAATTTTATCATATGGAACCAAAAATACTGCAATATTTATCTTATGTGACTAAATGTGCTAAGTCCATAAACTATGGGACTAAAAGTGCAATACACCCTAGTACGGGGACAAAGATTGCAATTTTTCCGGGCTTGTCTGATGGTATCTTTTTTCTAATTGAATTTTTTAGTTTAAATTTTATTTTATTTTAATTTATATATATACTTAATGTATACTTTTTTAAAATAAAATAACATTAATTTCATTTAAATCCTCTGTAAATAAATGTAAAATTATACTTTTTTTCTAAAAAACAATTAAAAATACGTTGAATTAACGCACTCAATTTGTGCTTAAAGTTTCAGAGTATAATATTAATCTTTTAAAAAATATAGAAATTAAATATTTTTTAGTTACTCAATTTGCTTTTTCGAATTTATAGTAAGTAAAAGAAATAGATTTTACAATATAAAACAATATAATTAATTTAAAATTAAAACATTAATCCAAATTTGATAGGAAGGAGAAAAAAAGAAAGGAAAATTATATTTATATTTTAGATTTATATTGTCCCAATTATAGAGGGGAATTAAAATTTGGGGGGGGGGGATATAAAAGAAATTAAAATTTATGTATACCTTGTAAAAAGAATTACAAATCTTGGGGGCTAATATATATATAAAAAATAAAATTTATGTATAGCATAAAAATTTTTTTTACATTATTTGATGTTAGGCCAAGCACACAAACATCCCTTCTCCTTTGTAATACTGCAAATACACCCCGGAGTATGCCTGTTTTTTTTAAAAATACATGAGGTGTTTGTGTATTAATTTGGACCTAATCTCAGGAGTGTCGATATAATTTACTGTAAAAAAATTACAAAACACCCCCCACCCCCCGCGGATCCAAGAATTTTAGATAGATTCAGTTCCGATCACTATTATGAATTAAAATATACCCACAAAATCATATATTATTTACAAATATATTCATAAATTACACATCAATACAACTCTCGTATCAAGAAAACTTCGAATCCAACACACAACCATAACTTTATTGCATAGATTGCATGGGTATAGACTAGTACAAGTGTGGGTGGTAGAGTGAATGGATGAGACAATGCTTCAACTGATGGGGTTTCACTTACACGCCAAGCAATTCTCCTTATTGCTCTGTATTCTGATGATGTGTGTACGCCATAGTAATTCATATAGGTGTGTAAATGCCCAACACTTTTTTGTTCGGTTGGTAAAAATAGATTGTAATTGTGAGTTTGATTCTCTTTGTCGATGTAAGAATTTTATAGGGGAGTAATTTGTGAATATATCTGCATGTCCTAACTTTTGGTAGCGATCAGTGTTGTAATCATTTTTATAAATTGATTTTTTTTTAAATTCAAAATTCGTAATGTTCAATTTTTACAGGCTCAAAACTCGTTGTCACCTAACTTTAAGACTCGTCTCACCCTATCTAGTTGGACATGAGGCTCACCTTATCCAGTTTCAAACTTTATTACGGACAAAATTTATAACAAAAAGATATTTATTACGAAAAATTCATTTTTGTTATGATATCATTTTTGTAATAAAAATAGTTGGAAAAATGTGTTTAGTATCATTTTTGTTCAAGTGTGGGTAGTTAAACTTGCGTACAAGTCTTGAGAGAATCATGAATATTCCCATCTATTCATGCCTTTTTGTTTTATGTTACTTTCGTATATGGTTTATATTATTCTTACACAAACATTATTTTATATCGATTCATTTTTTTAAATAGTATGTAATTCATTATATTATTAATATATTTAAATTTAAAAATTGATTGACGAAAAATAACAAATGACTATAGAAGTAAACGCACACCAATATTCACGGGACTTGAAACCCACAACCTTTTAGTTGTGGAGCCTTAACCTTACCAATCGAACAAGGCCTCATCGACTATATCGATTCGTTTATTTATATAAAATGTAATAGTTACACAATTTTGAGGTTGCTATTTAATGGTAATTAAGATTTTTATTATAATTATTTTATTTGTACGATTAATCAACACCTTTGTTCATGTGGCATATAAAAGTTAACGTAAGGTAAAAATGTAAATTTAGTCTTATAAATATAGAAGAATGACACATGGAGTCCAGATGTCACAAGCAAAAAAAATGTTACATAGTTAAACTTGATCAAAAATAAAAAAAAAATTCTCAAACTAAAGAGGCGCATGCCAAATATTTGCTAATTTATACTGGAATTAGCAGTTTCCGAGGACATCTAAATTAAATATGTTATTTTTTTTAAATTATAATATTCAATTATAAATCAAAATCGAAAAAGACCGAAAATACATCTTCTATAATTACAAGACCAAAATTGTATTTTTTTTTTTTTTACGATCTTTCCATCCATGCCTCCTAGGGGTGGCAACGGAGCAGATTTGGGTGGACTCAGGACCCGCCTCGCACCAATATAAAATTTGACAGGATGGGTCTAATTCGATGGACCAATTATTTTTATTATTTTTATTTGTTCTACAAATACATATATATATATATAATTAACATATCAATTAAAAATAAAATTATTTATGATCTAACTCAAATATTAAAATTCAAAAAATAAATTTTTAAGTATAACTGGAATTATTATTCCTTGTGCCAAGTCTCTTAAAGCATGGGAGAAGTCCATCCCGTGAAGTATCACG
The DNA here is from genome assembly GCF_000512975.1 of Sesamum indicum. NCBI lineage: Eukaryota > Viridiplantae > Streptophyta > Magnoliopsida > Lamiales > Pedaliaceae > Sesamum > Sesamum indicum. The sequence goes on along the minus strand of NC_026159.1, from coordinate 6,714,520 downwards.
AGCTTTTTCTGTTAGGCTGAGCAGTGACATGAATTCATTTGTCATAACTCATAAGAACTTACCTTCAGGAAACAAAATAGTACGACTAGTGATAGAAGTCACACTGTGACTCTCACATTTTATTCATAGTTCAAAGAATAGATAGTAATAAAAAAAAAAAAGTATATTAAGATCTTAAAATATTCTAAAACATTAGTAAAATTGCAGAATCAAATTTAATTAACATAAATTACTACTCTTTCGTATACATTACCAAGTTTTAATTAAGATAATATTTTTTAAAAACTTATTTTCGTGAATTGTAATTAAAATATTAATTCATTAGTAATAATGATAAGAAAATATTTATTATATATGTAATAGTACAATAAGGAAATTATAATACGAAGAGTTCTCAAAGAAAAAAAAAACATGTAAATCACATTAAGGAATGTAATATTTTTTGGAAATTTACTGATAATATCTCAACACTAACATTAATATCATCGTTGGTGATATCATAGACTTCAAAAAATAATCTTATGACAATGGAATTTTTGCAACGGATACGTCCATTTCAGATTTACAATGGCTTAGGTCGCGACTTTGCATTTGAGTTGCAATATTTTTTGAATTTTCATGGTAATTTTTATTGCAAACTGATGGTAAACTTTTGCAATGGAAAGGCCATTATAATGTTCCATAGCAAATTATAGTCAACTCTTAGATGACCTATAATTGTCATAAGTCGTTGCAACTTCCGTAACAAAATTTTGCCCAGCCACAGTCCATTGCAAGGTTGTAACAAAAGGTGAAAACATTGCAACGTTACAACGAATATTTATATTACATTCGTTATAAATAATTTGTAACAGCAATATCGTCATGAAATTTTTTTGTCACGAATTTTGCAACAACCTACAATATTACATTTTACTACGGGCAAATTCTGTTACAATATTGTCACAATTTTTGCAATGAAAATAATTTGTGGCAATTATTGATGGCATTGCAACGATATTTTATGCTTACTGTACTTTGAAAAATGAAATTGTAATTTTGCTACGGAATTAGTGACGGACTATGACCATGGCCAACCTGCGAATATTTTTGCAACAACTTTTGCAACAAGCTATGAAGTTGATGAGATCTGTAAGTTACAACTGGAGTCATTAATTATTGAACCGTCATATTTGAAATTGATTTTAAAATGAATTTTGTCCCGTGCAATTTGTACATGATAACTATAGTTCATTATTTCGATGGTATATTGTCATGGATTTTGCAATGGAGTTTTTCCTTCATGACAAAATCAGTTGCAAAATCCGTAGCAAAAATGAAATACAAGAAAATATCTATTCTACTTCATACATATTTCTATAATCCCCAACAACCAATTCTCCCTGTTGTCTTCTTCCACTCAACTAGTATTTTAATTTCCTTTTGGCATTAAATTATTAATAATCACATCAGTGCAACTAGTCATAATTTTTCAAACCCAATAATAATTCAAACAAATTTAAACAATCATTTATTTGACTCAACTAGACTTGTCCACATCTTGAAGATCATAGTCCAAAAATTTTGTATGCAAATCAATTATATTGAAGATAATTGAGAATCTGCATGTTAATGAACTTGTCTACTGTATCAGTATTGCCTATAATCAGCTCAACTTACAAAACTTGTTCATTGTGAATTATTATATTACAAGAGCAATACTCTCAAAATCTCCACCTGCTCCATCCCCTGCATTTACTTGCAGTTAATCTTGAATTGAGCATCAAATATATATATATTACAATAATATCTACACACTTATTGATCATCAGAAGCTCCAGGGATCCACTGATCCCCTTGAATGAAATTCTGAACCGAGTACGAGCTGACGTGCGCGGCCGGAACCTGGTTACTCCACGACACTCGTCTCGACGTGTCAGCACCAGCCCCCGTATTCTCAAACTCGCCGTAATACAAAGTGTTCAGCGCGAAATCGCCGTCCCAGGGCAGCCATCCATCTGCCGTGACAAGAGCCTCCAGCGTGCAGCGAACAAAAATTGTCCTCGAATACTGTTTCCACGGCCTACCAAGGAAGTTTAGGTGCACCTTGGGGTTGCTGTAGTACAGTGCCATGTATGCCTCAGTGCCGTTGATCACGGAATTCTGGAAGACGAAGCCTGTCGACTGGGCGGGGTCGATCCTGCCATGGGCTGTCACGGCGTTCTTCTCGCCCTTTTCCGGATGGAGTTGCCTTGGAGCAACGAGGATGAGGCAGTCCTGGAAGAATGCAGCTGAGTTTCCGAATATGAAATCGACGTTGCCTATGATGCGGCAGGATTTGTAGTACTGCCGTAGGCTGTGGGCGTAGAGAGTGTCTTGGTTGCCGATCAATTCGCAGTTTTGTATGACGGAGCGATCGCTATCTGACCGGAAAGCTACCGCTTGATGAGCGTCCGGACCAGCCGTGTTCTGGATAGTGAGGTCGCTGGCCATAAATCCGTCGCCGAGAACTCCTGTGAGAGCAATGGCCAAGTGCATGTTCAGTAAAATGGAAACTGTTGGGACAATGCACAGGTAGATAGGGAAATCTTTTGGACGAATTAATCTGAGAATATCACATCTAGACCCCAGAAGTTGTATGAAATATCAAGTTCTCCCATAGATAAGGGTATATTTGTGTGAGAAAAATGTCAAATTGTTGTAAGAGTCAAACGGTCAAAAGTGACAGTTTTATGTAGCTAAGTGTAATTACTGATAGTAAAAGGATAATTTGCATAATTTAACTATTTTTCAAGGAGTATCTATATAATTACCCTTACAAAGTAGTTATACATGGAGGCAACCTCACACATGTATATAATTTTAAATTTTATTATATTTATTAATTAAATAAATAATAAAAAAATAATTTATCAAAATTAGTATAATAAATTAATATTAGATATATATGAAAATTATTTTGTTTCAAAAAATATAGAAAATTAAATATATTGAAGATATTTTAATCCATACCAATATTACTAGCTAACCAATAATAAATACTAGCTAGTTATATGCTGCACATTTGATAAATGTGTACAAAAAATTAAAATATGAACTTATTAACTAAAATTTTGTTGTAGAAAAATTGATAATATAAAAAGAATTAACTAAAAATAAAAAAATAAGTATATTTACAATGTTTTAGTCAATATATATATTGTTAATAATAAGTATTTATGATAACCCCTAACCTAATTAATTATAAACAAAAAATATTTACTGTATAGACATTTAAGAAAATTATGCAAAGTCATGCCAAAAACTAAATTGATCAAAAAATAAAAATTATGAGCAAATTTTAATTTAAATTAAATTCAATCATATTCAAAATAAATTATATAATAAATATGATTATATAACATTTTAAAAAAATAATTAATTATAATATAAGTGTATTATGTTCAATATACAATTAATTTGGTTCAAAAAAAATTGAAAAACCAAAACACGACATAGCATGTTATGGTGGGAGATTGCAGCAATATGAAATTTAGGTAGTCAACTTACCGACTGTGGCGGAGTTATAGGTTGAGACTCCCGGCTGGCCCACGTTCATCGACCCTGTTATGACCGTTTTGCCCATTCCATCCCCCAACAACACCACGTTCTTCTTCTCCAACGCCACCCGAACCGTCTCCTCATAAACCCCCGCCTTGATCCGGATCACGAACCTCTTTCCGTTCGTCGGGGCTGCATTCACCGCCTCCTGCACTGTCTTGTAATCGCACCCACCTCCGCCCTTGCACACCGTCACGTCCGCCGTCAGCCCCGCCGGAAAACGGCCGACCCATCCCGGAGTGTGGGAGTCGGACCCGGGTTCCCAGAATCCCTCTCGCTCGGTTCTGGGCGGGCCCCAGGAGCCGGTTTTATCACCATAGACGTCGTAATTCACCAACATTCCAAGCGCGCTGCTGGTGCCCGCAATCAATGAGTTGTTGAAGAACGCCATCGTTTGGACCACCTGGGACGTGTCGTTCACGTATTTGAGCCCCGACCAGCAGTCGTACTGGTACACCAGCGCCGCGCTCATCCATGCACGCGCGTCCTTGAGCCTGCCGCCCGACAGAGCTCCGCCGACCTGATTGATCCGGTACTCGGAGTAACTCACTACCTCCAGACAATTTCTGGCGGCGGTAGACCGGTTCTTGTTCCCGGCGGAGGACTCCAGAATATCCTGAACCATAACCCGACCCTTGTCCAGATTCTGCGAGGTTGCCGACAAGGCGGATTGGATGACCTGCAAAACGGTGGCGTTGGGAGGCACGTGATGGGACTGGGACAACCAGGCTTCGCATGCGGAGGGGTCACGTGACGCCTTGCAGGTCTCGTGAATAATGCTGGTAGTCTGTTTCCGAGATGGGTCGGCGGTGTATGGCGGCGGGGGGGGGGGGCGGGGGGGGGGGGGGGACAATCAATTTTAATATGTTTAGTGCCAATTATCTCTGCAAGCGTAAGTGAGGATATGGTGAATATGGGGTGGGGGCCATTTTATAGGTCTGCACACCGTTTCCTATTAATTAAAATTCTGTTTTTAGTGGACATGTATTTAGGTAAAAAATCTAGAAAGTATATGGTAAGTTAATGAGGAAAAAAAGTGGTAATTTTTGTCAAAATTATGGTAATCTTTTTATTAATTATGATAATATATATGTATAGTGATATGAGTAAATAGAATGATGAGCATAATGGGGAAGTTTAAGAAATCTTGGGGAATTTGAACTAAATCTTGGTAGTGATTGTTTGGATTTCTATTATAATTTCTATTATATTTTATATATATAAAAATTATGTTATTAATTTTATTTAAGAAATCTTTTAATACATATAAAATGTATATTACGGTATAAAATGAAGATTATAAGTTTTTTCTATTCGAGCTAGGAAAAAGCTCTAAAAAGTAGAGGGAGAAGATTGAATTTGGCTTATATTTTTTCTTGCCCTTTTTATTATTGTTGCATAGTTTAAATACAAGTAGTGGATTAAAGATTCAATGCCAGGTGGCTCTATCTTAGGCCCTTACAATTGTCCTGGTAACAACTTTGGTACCCTCTGTAGAATTTTATTTAATTAACAATAATAGTCCTTAGCAAGCCTTCTCCACAATAGGTCATCTTATCTCTTTAAAGTTTTTTGAGTCATTAAGCCATTTGGGCTATAATGTATACAAAAATATTAATAAAGATGCAACATGAATCACAATAGAAAATTCAATTCGAATGAGACATGAGATTTGAATTTATTGAGATGAATTAGTAGTGGAGAGAGTCGTGGGTTGAAATTGGATTCAGTTGCTTTTGAATTTTTGTTATTTATGTGTCGTGGTCATAGATTCGAGGTCGTGGTCGATCCTCCTATTGTATTTTGATGTTCGGAAATAATTTGAAAACACAAGGTGAGGTTATATGTGGAGACACTACAATGCTCAAATCAACTAATGATTTTAATATGTAGGTGTAATAAAATAATAAGAGATCGAATGATTTTAAGATTGCTTACCTTAAATGAATAGTGGCTGGAGTATTTATAGAATTTGGTTGGATCTTATGAACAAACTTAGATTGCTCTGATCCCAAACCTTATGGTTGTTGATGGGCTTCTATGGGCCTTTGTCCATTTCTTGTTGATGGCCTTATTTTATAATGTTGTTGGGCTGGGCTTTTACTTATTTAGCCCATATCAGTATGGATAAAAATTAGTTTTGTAATATATATTTTCTATACTATTATAAAATAAAATAAAGAGATAATTATATTTACACATTCTCATTTATTGTCTTTTTACACAAATTACTTCTGCATTTTTAAAATTTTCAGAAACCACTCCTAACAGTTTTTAAAATTCGAAAATGCCACTATTGACCCGATAAAACTTTAATTTACTTTTAATAACAGAAATGCCCTTAGAAATATTTCTATAAAATACCAAAAAAGTAGAGGGGGTGTCAAAGTAATGTATATGAGGATGAATAATATGACTATTTTAGTAACTTTTGTTGGATATGTATGGGCCTTCAGAACTCTGTGGAGCTAAGTGTTAAAACATGATTATTATTATTGTCATATGGTATTTTTGTATTCCTTATGAACTTCGTTGGGAACCACCTCTAGAGTCCATATGAGTATCAAAAGGTCCCATTTATTTTGATATTGTTTAGTTCGTCATAATATTGAATATGCATGTGGTCTTTAAATGGTCTATTTTCTATATAATTGTTCGACTGGCTTTGTGAATTTGATCATGTGGTTCTTGGTAAGCAATCAATGGGCCTGGGGCTGGACGGTGGGGTAGCATTGGGCTGCCAGTTGAGGCTTCATCATTTAGTTCTCACTTTGGTGTCCTTTTATGGGAGGACTGGAGGTTGTCTGTATGTGCTTGGCGCCACCATGTACCTAGGCATTGCCAGTTCTATGCAGTTGTAGGGTCGCTTTATGCATGAAGGATAAGGTAGTAAACGGTTTTTCATGAGTCACAAGGTGGTGATCATAATATTCGGTCCTTGCATGATATGGTTTTCACAGGCTCGATTGTTGTTGTTGCCAGTCAATGTAATATATTTTAAGTATTTTGATTGAGTTTTCTATTATTTATTGTTTTTTTCCATGTGCATCCACTCATGGCCTCACTAAACTATTGCTTACGTAATTTAAATTTCTTCCTCTGAATGCAAGTGATAAACTGACCAAATTAGGATTTCGCTAACCTAAGAAAGAGACCAAGGTGACTAAGAAAGAGGCTGAATTGTTAGGACTCATAGTCGTTCTGGTTATCAGGTTTCAATTACGATGAATAGATAATTTTTAAGATTTCAGTTAGATCGCGTCCCAAGAATAGGACCAAAGGTAGGGATCCTACTTTTGGGGCGTGACAATAATAGTTTTTTACAATAAAAACAAATGCTTGTGCAGTTTATACTTTTCTATTATAAAAGTGGATTGATCCAATTATACGTCGGGTAGGATATGCTCTCCTGGAATATAGAGCGCTCAACATCAGGAAGTGGACACCTATTTAGGTTGGCATCCACTTCCAACTAGGCTGGCCATCCTCCCGAAATTGCTATTGTTTTATCTAACTCTATAATAATGTGTCTTCCATTTATATCTGTCTGATAAGAAACTGTATGTTCATGTTTCGGATTTATGGAAAATTTCCTCAATAGGCTGCAATTGAGTTGGGCCAGTCATGGGCCACCAGCAAGGCATAGGCCCAATAAGACTCAGATCTCTTTAAATAAATTGATGCCCATAAATAATTAAAAGAATTACTTAAATAAGGGTGAAAATCTATCTTGTTACCGTCATAATAAATACCTAGGAAATTCTTATATTTTGTAAATATAAATAGAAATATTTATTTCAGAAATTATAAATCATAGATTTCAAATCCATATCCTAAAATTTAAAACTCTATCTCATATCAAATGAATCTTATTTAAACATTTCTCAAATTTTGATTTTATAGAAAAAAATATTAATTTGCTTGCCCATTGTACCTTGATAATTTTCTAAATACTCTATGTTATGGTAATCCTTTTTGTTGCTTGTAATTAATTTCTACCTTTCTAATCTTTTTAAATACTTTTATGGTAATTTTATTCTCATAATAATTATTTTTTATTTTTGTGTAACGAATTGAATTCACCATTATCCTATTGCATATTAATTTTAGAAGGTAATGTGATAAGATCTTATGGCTCTCATAAAATTTATGCTATATATATAATCTTTATTTATTTTTATATTTTGTGAAAAATTATCACAATCTAGAAAAAAAAATCATCCTTTTACTTATGGAAAAATAAAAATTTATCATTTATTTTCTTTTTTGATATTTTTTAATTTATTTGATGATTTAAAGAATATGATTTTGTTTGTTTTAATTTAATCATGGTCTGGAACACAACAAAAAATATCCTAAATATTTGTCTATATTTTTCAAAACACAAATATCGGTGTGTTTCAATTTATTTTTATTTATCTTACACTAATACCAAAACAAAATATTCGAAACATATTTAAAAAATATTAAAATACACACACACACACATATATATATATGTATCTATCTTTCTCGCACTCTTTTATCAAAAAAAAAAAAATCCATTAATTTATGTTTGTGTTTAATACGATCTATTTCCCTGTAAAATCGCAAATGAACAAATTACTCCCCTATGAAAAAATAATAGCAATTTACCTTCTTGTATTTTTTAAAATTAAGTAATTTACCTCATTAGACATGTAGGTAAATTGCTTCGTTTTGAAAAACATAGAGTGTGACTTGTTGCATTTTTAAAACATAGGGAGGTAAATTGCTATTCTATTTTTATAGAGGGGTAATATGCTAATTTACAATGTCACAGATGGTTGCTTGTATTTTTTCATTTATATTTATGTATAAGCAGTTTAAATAAAAATAGATGTCGTATAAATGATTTTGCTATCCGAAAAATAATTTAAATTAAATATTAAATTGGAGTTTCCATAGCACCATAAAAATACTTTATAGTTAAGTTCTTTATTGATTTGTAATTTGTTAATAAGAAGTCCAATGGCCACATGAGGAGCGCGATTTTTATAAGCATAAAGCGATTTAGAAGTCGCTGATTCTCTCAAAAGGACTTAAAAAGAGGACAAAGAATTCTCAGCTGTCACATTTAACACACACCCACTCTTCATCGTTTCCTCACTCAATCTCCGCCTGTCTCTGTCTGTATGTGTATGTATATTCTATACATATAAACACACACACACACAAATTCGCACACAGAGAAGCGAATTGGAACCCGGGCTCCTTCTGCATGCCGGCTTCAGTTTGATCCCTGTGATTTTTCTCGCTCTCTCTACTCTTCTTTTCTAGGTATCTTGTACTGTATGTTCCGTATATTTCTCTTACTCTGTTTTTGTATGTGTGTGTGTGTGTGTGATGGTGTTGCCTCTGTTGAGTTTTTCTTCATTTTTCTGGGTGCTTGAAGGTTTTCAAGGTATCTTGTACTGTATGTTCGTTGTATTGTTCTTTTTTTTTGTTTGCCTCTACTGGGTTTTTCTTCAATTTCTCTGTTTTCTTGGTGGTTCAAGTATTTTGTTTTTTAAATTTTTATGAATTTTCTGATGGTGGTAATAATTTATTTTCTCAATTTGGTTTCTTCCGGATTCTTGGTTTTCTTTTTTTTTTTTTAAATTCTTTTATTCTTTATGGTATATTTTGTTTTTATTATGTAAGTTGAGTCAGTTGTGATATATGGACGAATGCTGGTGGGTTGATTTGTCTGCATTCATTTCATTCCATGGGATTCAATGATTTTCTATAGTATTATTGCTGTAATAGTTGAATTTCAATTTTTGCTATACTAAGTAGGAGGGTATTTGAGTTTGAGCATCAATGTGGGTTGGATATGTCTGATATATTTAATTTGTAACTGGGGGTGCGTTACGGTTCAACACATTGACCAGAAAGCAAAATTCTTCAATTGATGGTGTTACTTAGCACTAGTTGTTGATGTTCATGTACACATTTGTAGTTACAAGAACAAAAAAAAGAAGGAAAATTAACAAAAGGTGATGTTGCTTGTTGAAGGAATTCATGATGTAAACTAATTGGTTTTAAAAAATATAAATTAAAATTACTATAATTTATTTGTAGTTTTATAAAGAAGAAAAATAAACAAAAAATTTCTAGAAATATAAGGTTGAAAAAAATTGTGCGTCGTTGGCTTGCTTGTTCGAGTGGGTTGTAGTTTGAGGGAAAATATTTTCTATTTTCCATTTAGTTTTAAATAAGAAAAAGGTATTTAAGTTACAAACATTTTGCCAACCAAATTTAAATTATAGGGGATTGAGCCTTAGTAAACAATATAAATGTTGTGTCATTCTTTTTATTAACTATTTATGCCCAGCATGATTAATATCCTAAATGACTAGTCCTCTTAGAAAATTGAAAAGAGAACTGATAGAACTCTGTACAAGTAATAGTAATTGTTTAATAATAATGACTGGCCAATGGACTAGGGAGACTTTCTTCACACTGATTACAGAAGATGGTGGTCAAACTGTGGTGTAATTCTATCAACGCATTTAATAGCATTGCAAAAAGAGGAAGATGATTTAGTTGGTATTTTAATTGATGAACTTACCTTTAATCACTGTAATCTGTTTTGAGATTGTGGCAATATGATGTATGCAATACGGTTAAACTTAGTTGAAATTCCAATAAAGTGAACTAAGTAGCTTGCTTTTCTTCTTGTTGCTTTCTTTTTCTCTTTTATTCTTTTTCTAGGGTGGGTGGGGGTGGGTAGGGGGTTGGTGTGTGTGTACTTCAAAGTCCTAAGAGCAACTTCCTAATGAATAAGTTGTGGCTTATCCATAAAAAGACTAACTAGACTAACAATAAAAGAGATGTCAAGTTTAGTTATAGTCAAATAGATCAACTTCCCTACAAGTCGTCTATATTTGGTTTTATCTTCCAGATAGTCATTGTCATCCTTTCATAAATCACAATTGAAATCCATGGGTGTGTCCACATGCATAGTACCAAGAAAATCAACTTCCTGAAGGAGATCACTAGCACACTTTCTTTGGGACAGAGATATCCAAGCTTGTCATGAGCAATTTCACTGCCCAAGAAATATCTTGGTCATACAAAATCCTTCGGGATAAAGTGTTCTTGTGTGCTGTCTTCTATGCCTCCAATATAATTAAAATGATATCGACATACACTGCTGGGCTAATGCATAACCATACTGCTTGCTTTGTACAAAGCCTATTGTTTGGCACTAAAAAAAACCAAAGTCACCAATAACACACGGTTAAACTTCGCTCTAAGACTTTGTTTAAAGTTGTAAATCGCTTTCTTCACTCTGCATACCATTTGACTCTCCCTCTTAGCAACATACCAATATGGTGCTCCATATAGATAGTTTCACTTAGATCCCCATATAGAAATGCATTTTTCACATCCATCTAATACAAAGGCCAGTCAACCAGTCAAGGTTGATATCTAGAGAAAACAAGAATCGGATGGAGTTGAGACAGGCAACTGGGGAAAAAAGTCTCAAAGTAATCAATACCGTAGGTCTGGGTGAGTCCTTGGGCAACCAATCCAGCCTTGTAACAATCAATAGTGCCGTCCCGATACTTAAGGGTGAGGACCCACTAAGAGGCGACAACATCAACATTAGGAAAAATATAAGTAAGTTCTCAAGTTCCTCATGAGACTAGGGTAGATATGTGTTCATCGATAGCCATTTTCCAATTGGGATTCTGAAGTGTGTCATGATAAGACTTTGAGAGTAGATATCGAGGAAAATGAAACAACAAAACTGTGAAACCTAGGGCTAAGATTGTCAAAAGAAAAACAATTAGCAATATCATGAGAAACATAGGACCATTTACCTTTCCAAAAGGCTATCAAAAGGTTAGTTTTGGATGTGTTAGGTGCTACAAGTGAGGTGGAGAGGCAACAACATCTCACGTGGTGGATAGAGTGCGATGATGGTGGGAATAGACTTGGAGTGGCCGAGAGTTAGGCTGTGGTAGAATCCCTGGACTGGAATAGGTAAATAAGTAGAGCCACACCCTACTTTAGTAGGGTTGGCCCAGGAATTGTATGGAGTGGACTAAAAAAATGTGACATTCGCCAAAGTAAAGGACACGCCGCAGACATGGTCATAGCATCGGTAACCCTTTTGTGTGCGAGAATACGTTGGAAAGAGACACTTGGCTTACCGAGGGGAGAGCTTATCCACACTTGGAGAGACAATGCGAACGAAACAAATACAACCTAAAATACAAGGAGGTAGAGAGAAAGACAACTGTAAGGAATGTCTTATTATCAATAGTACAAGGCATGCAATTCATGAGAAAACAAGCTTTTAGCACAACATCTCCTCAATGGGATTCAGGAACATTCATTTGTACCATAATAGTGCGAGCAACATCAATAGATGATGATGTTTGCGTTTTGCTACACCAGTTTGCTAGGAAGTATGCGGACAGAATGTTTGGTCTAAAATGCCATGGGACTTACACAAGTCACAGACCTCTTTTTGACTAAATTTGAGGGCATTATCGGTTCGGAAAATATGAATATTAGTAGAAAATTGAGTTTGATTTTTTTTTAAATAGAAGTTAGGTGATAATACAAACTTCAGATATACTTTTGAGCAAATAAACCCATGTCATTCTGGAATTGTCATCAACAAGAATAATGAAATATTGAAAACCAGCAATAGAAGACACATCGCACGACCTCAAATATCCGTATGAATGAGTTCAAAAGGCGAAGTGCTACGTTTTTTGACTCTTAATGGAATAGAAGTACGGCGGTGTTTGCCTAAGATTCACATTCGAAACTATAAATAGAAGAGTCCATTGGTAGCACCTGTTTGGATAAAAAGGGACGGCCATGCCTACCATGCCACTGAAGAGGGTTACTGAGGCAAACAAGGGAGAATCAACAACTGTTGGCACATAGGTCTAAGTAATAGAGACCAACATGTTCATGCCCATTACCAATCATCCTCCCATTTTTACATCGTGAAAGATAGGGGGATATTGAGGCAAACAAGGCATCAATCAGCAGCCAACATAACACATATGTCCAAGTAACAGAGACCACCATGTTCATGCCCACCACCAATTATCCTCCTAGTTTGCAGATCCTGAAAGATGGAATACGAAGGAAAGAAGGTGACATAACAGATTTGGTAAGGTGACAAATGGATAATAGACTGTAAGAAAAGTTAGGAGCATAAAGAACATTATCCATGGTTAGATGCATAGTAGGTCGTATGGTACCAAACCTAAAGACCGGAGAGTATGAATCATTAGCAAGCAAGGCGAACATGTGATAAAGAGTCACAGCATGTCACGGACGCGAGAAGAGATTTATTACCAGTGATATGAGTTGTGCAACCAGAATCCATCACCCAAGACTTATCATGAGAGGCTATAAAAGCACTCGGAGATGGCGGATAAATGATAGTAGGAATAGTAGAAATAGCTGTAAACTTTTATAGAATATTTTCATAGTCCTTGTAATGTAACCAAATCAAGTTTTTGTGTAGCTTCATGACAAATGGTAGGACCAAGAGCACAATTATTGTCAAAAGACGACATGAGTAAAGAGAAGATTAACAGATGGACCAAGCACAAACCAAGGAGTGAGGTCCCGCAACAGATACTAGGGAATCAAAGTAACCTAGGCTACCAAATTAGTCCATGTACACCATGTCTCCCCCACCAGAAAAAAGAGCAACATAGTAGGAAGATAAACCATAGCAACAAGAGTAACCATGTGCAGAAACAACTTAGCCCATGAGTAGCTGGCTGAATCAGCAGCGGTCGGAGGACATCGGACGGTTGATGCTGCTGTTGAGATCGTGGAAGGTGGCGAACAACTGTATGGGGGATGCGTAGCAGAAAGGGGGGAACAGATGTCGCCTACGAGCAAAGTGCCGAGGGCAGTGGTATGAGGAGCGCGGTGGTGGGCAGGCGGGCTAGGGGTTTCTGATCTCTCTTTTCTTTTGTTGTTCTTTTAAGTAAACAAATATATATCTATGTATATATATTTCCTCTCTCTCTCTTTTCGAAACCCACTCTGATACCATGTAGAAATGAAAACAAGATCTTGCTATTATTGAAGGACGCAACCTCGATCTCTATAGAATAGGTTTAAGAGATTGGTACAAATATATCAAGCTACCTCTCTTAAAGACATACGAGATATATGTCACAAGATTTAGGATAAGGACTATCATGTGGCTAGGAGTTTGTTTCTATCTGGTTTTGGATTAGGAACTAAATAATCTGTTAGTTGTGTCTATCTTTATGCTCTTTGAGTAATCTGATAGATTAGGTGAGATCTTAGTGAGGTTATAAATACTCCATGTATTTATGTTTTTGGATTAAGAGAGTGAGAGTATTTTTCTCTAAAAAATTACATGGTATCAGAACAACCACGTTCTTTATCATTAAGCTTTAATGACAAAAGCTGCCATGACTAGGGTAAGAAACACTTCATCTTCATCAAGAGAAATTGAAGAGAATATTCACTCACACACCACAGAAGTACACAGTAGTCTGATCTCTCTACATTGCTTACTGTTTGCAAGTTGAATGGCATAAATTACTTGGAGTGGCTCGGTCTGTAAAATTAGCGATTGGTGGTAGAGGCAAACTTGGCCATTTAACTGGAGAAGTGAGGAAACCAGTAACAAGCAGAAAACTCACTCATAATTGCTTGGCTTATCAACTCAATGGAGCCACTTATTGCGAAACCACAGCTCTTTTTACCGACTGCCAAAGATGTGTGGGATTCCGTATGTGATTTATACTCAGATATATTAGAAATTGTGACAAATATTCAAATTAAAATCGAAGTTTTGGCAATCAAGGCAAGGAGATTGGGAAGTCACGGTATACTACAATGAGATAGTGACATTACAGTTACCATGATTGAGAAGTGGAAGACGCACTAAGACATCCACTCTCTCAAAGCAAAGCCCTTTAACTCAAATACCACTCCTCCCTCAGGTTCAAAGAAATGAGACCTGACCCCATACCTGCAACCCCTGCTATACCTAAACCATACCGCAGTCATACCCTGAACTAATCTCAGTCGGAAAGGTTTTTTTGTAAAGCTCGCACGGCATAAGACCTTGTAAAGACTGCCCGAATGATAGCGTGAGGCATAAGAAGAGAGGAAAATGATCGAGAGGCCCATTCTTGTCAGAGAACCTCTACGTCTATCGAAGAAGTTTTTCAAAAATAAGGTAGGAGGCGGCTAGAGGAAAAGTGATGTTAGTAAGTCCAACCTAGAAATAGAAAGCTTGACTTTGGTTGCTAGAGGGTTTGATTCAAATTAAGACAAGAAGAAAAAACCATGGTGTGAACACTGCAGAAAACAAGGTATACAAAAGAAACATGTTGGACAATCCTTGGGAAGCCGAAGAAGAAAGGAGCTGATTGCAAGAGCATTTCACACCATGAGTAAGGACTCTTAAGGGCAACAAATCAATTCAGAAAACTTTCCTTTCACAAGGGAACAATTAGACCACCTGTACGCACTCTTTCAGTCTCTACAATTTTCTAGTCTGTCTTGTTCTTTAGCTCAAAAAGGTAATTTTCTCATTGCTGCTCTCTCTAGTTTAGAATCAAATTTTTCGTGTCCATAGATCATTGACTTTGGAGCCACTCAAAACTCTTATCTTCTTACAAACCATGTGCAGGAAACAAAAAGATCAAAATTGCAAGTGGATCCCTTTCTGCTCTAGCTGGAATAGGATGAGTCACCATTTCTCCATCTCTCATGCCTCATAATGTCCTTCATGTTCCAAATACATCCCAGTTTATTGTTAATAAGTAAAATAACTCATGACTTTCAGCTTATTGTGAGTTTTAGGAGATAACCTCAGGGAGGAAGATTGGTGGTGCTATAGAGATCGGTGGACTTACATATTTGAAGATGGATTCAAATCGAGAAAACCCATACAAAGCACTTGTTTCGAATCTATTTCTTTTGCAAGTACTGGTGAAATAATGTTATGGCATTATAGATTACGCCATCCAAATTATCAATATTTAAAACATTTGTTTCCTAGTTTGTTTAGAAATAAAAATCCATCTTCTTTTATGTGTGAATTTTGTCGGCTAGCTAATCATCATCGTGCCTCATTTTCATTACAACCATACAAAGCTTCAAAACCTTTTTCTTAAATACATAGTGATGTATGGGGCCTTCCAAAATCGCAACTCCTTCTAGACAAAAATGGTTTTGATGTAGGTCGCACAATCGGGGTCGTTGGACCTTGGTACCCTGTGGTCGGGTCGCTAAACCCACATCGAGCTTCCTGTTAACGGATCCTGAGAACGAAACACATGATAGGCTTGCTGGGTGGCCCCCAGCTATGGCCCTCCGATGCTTAAGTTAGGTATAGTGGGGTCGAATTCGATCTAAGGAGAGCTGGTGAATCTGAAAATATAATGAATGCACTTGCCATAACATATTTACCGGTATTTATAGTGTACGGAATCGTATGAGAAGGCGCCACGTGTCGTCCTTTGGACATCAGGGAGGGTGTGATGATCCTGCGGCTATTCAATCAGGTCCACCTTTTGGAGCAGGTCAGGCGGGTCGGATCAGATAGCCCGACTCGCGTCTTCACACGCGAATCTTGGGTATTTTTATTGTTTTCTTTAAAATTGGAGGGCAGTTTTGTCCTTTGAAGCTGGAGGGGGTAATTACCCTCATCAGGTTTGTCACCTTCAAAGATGACCACACATGGGTAAGTTGGGTTTATTTACTAAAAGGAATATCTAAAGTGGAAGAAGTTTTCAAAAGTTTTTACACCATGGTGATGATACAATTTCAACCAAAAATTCAAGTTTTTTGCAGCGATAATGGAAAAGAGTATTTCAACAAAATGGGAATTTTTTTCTTAGTAAAGGCATCATTCACCAAAGTTCTTGTAGTGACACTTCTCAGCAAAATGGAATAGTTGAACAAAAGAATATATATCGGTTGGAAGTGTCTAGGGCTTTATGTTTCACAAAAACAATTCCCAAATATCTTTGGGGTAAAGGCATCCTTACGAGTACCTATCTCATTAATAGGATGCCTTATATTTCAAAACACCTCTACACGTGCTCACAAGTTGTAATCCTTGTAGGCTACCATCCACACTGCTTGATAAAATACTTGGGTGCTTTGCATTTGTCCATCTTCATGAACAAGATCAGGGAAAACTTGAGCCAAGGGCTAGAAAATGTGTCTTTGTAGGACATGCACCTACTAAAAAAGGATATAAGTGTTTTGATCCTATTTCAAGAAAAATATTTACAACTCATCTTTAGGGGGCGAGGTCTAGTGAATTATTTAGAAAATTTGAACTTGATGTTTTTGAAATAGGAAGAACCAAATCATTTGGTGTGAATCAATAAATAGAAAATGAGATGGTTCTCCTAAATGTTGAAGTTGATGTCCTAGATATAATTTGTCTTGTAAAAAACCTGAAAGTGTAGGGCAAAAAATCTTGAAAATTTGCTTGGTTCATCTCCATCGCCATTTATAATAGCATAGATGATAGGAATGAAATGAGTACTAAGAGTCGTGAACTCATGGTCTACTCAAGGAGGAGACAGAATCTTAAAGAAAAATAATCCCAATCCTCAAGGTGATGGAAGAACTAAACTTATCCAAGTATCCCGGTAATAATCAAGCTGAGCCTCTCAATCTGTTTGGTCTATTTCATATTCTGATCCTGAATCTTTTGTTGATATTGATATTCCTATTGCTATTCGTAAGGGTGTTCTTTGTGGCACCAAACACCCTATCTCTAACTTTGTGTCCGTCGAAACTCTTTCTCCTTCCTTCTTTTGTATTTACTTCAGAGCTCTCTTGTGTGGAAATCCCAAAGAATGTTCAGGAAGCTGTAGAGATTCCTGAGTGGAGGAGGGCTATTTTTGAAGAGATGAAAGCACTTGAGAAAAATTATACGTGGGATGTGATGAGTTTGCAGAAGGGAAAAACCACGGTTGGTTGCAAATGGGAGTTCACCATCAAGTATAACTAAATGGATCTCTCGAAAGATATAAAGCACGACCAGTGGCTAAAGGTTTTACACAAACCTATGTTATTGATTAGCTCGAGACCTTTGCTCCACTAGCTAAGTTGAATACTGTTAGAGTACTAATTTCGATTGCACCTAATCTTGATTGGCCACTTCCACAATTAGATGTGAAGAATGCATTTCTAAATGGAGATCTAGAGGAGGAAGTTTATATGAATCCCCCACCTGGATTTGATGACACTTTGGGTCTAAGGTGTGTAAACCGAAAAAGCCAGCATACGGGCTTAAGCAATCTCCAAGAGCATGGTTTCAACAACTCATTTGATCCATAAAGAATCAAAGCTATGTCCAAGCTCAAAGTGATCATACTATGGTTTATGAAGCATACCAGTGATGGTGAAGTTAACAATATTAATAGTATATGTCGATGATATTATTCTTAGCGGGAACAATAATATAGAGGATTGTTTGAAGGAAAGTTTGGGATTGCTATCTCACTGAGAAATATATCCTTGATTTCCTTAAGAAACAGGAATGAGTTGGTGTAAACCGGTTGATACTCCATTAGATCCAAATCACAAGCTAAGAGAATGCAAGGATGGAAATCCAGTGAACACAACGAGGTACTAGAAGTTGGTCAGGAAATTTATCAATGTGTTGCACATGTGCCAGACATTACATTTGCAATTAGTATGGTAAGTCACATTATGCACTCACCGTATGAAGAACATCTTAAGGTGGTATACCAAATCCGAAGATACTTGAAAAGCACTCCTCAAAAATGACTATTTTTCAAGGAAGAGCGAACAGAAGACTATTGAAGCATGCACAGACAGGGATTGAGCAGGCTCAATTATAGATAGAAGATCTGATCTGAGTTCATATATGAGTTCCCAATCTAACGGCTCACAAAACCATTGGAAGATTGAGTTTAAAGGGAGAAGACTCAACTCAAAATCACATACAATGAATAAATTGGATTTTAAATAACCCTTTCCTTCTTCTTCCTCAACTGCCTTCTTATCATCTGTTGAAAAGGTTTCAATATGGATCAATTCTCTTTCTATCATGAATGGGAAAATTTAGTCACCTGGAGGAGCAAGAAACAAAGTGTTGTAGCATAAAGTAGTGTATCGGCTATGGCTATGGAGTATATGAGATGTGGTTAAGAAGATTCTTGAACACTTTTAGTAAGAATAATAGAAATGCCTATGAAGTTATATTGTGACAACAAAGCTGCAACCAACATTGCCCATAATTGAGTGCAAGACAAAACTAAGCACATTCAGATTGACAAACACTTCACAAAAGAAAAATTGGAGAAAAGTGTTATTTGTATGCCGCTTATTCCATCAATACAACAAACAACTGACATTCTTACAGAAGGATTGTTCAAATGAAGCTTTCAGTTTCTCATAAACAGGTTGGGCGTGATAGATATCTAAGCACCAAGTTTGGGGGGTGGGGGTGGGGGTGGTGTGGGGGTGTAAGAAGATTTAGGATAAGGACTATCAAGTGGTTAGGAGTTTGTTTCTATCTGGTTTTAGAGTAGGATCTAAATAATCTGTTAGTTGTTTCTATCTTTATGCACTTTTGAGTAATCTGATTGATTAGGTGAGATATCAGTGAGGCTACTCACTGTAAATACTTCCTGTATTTCTGTTTTTGAATTAAGAGAGTGAGTATTTTTCTCTCAAAACTTACATTATAACATAAATTCCAACATGTTCAACAAACTTAATTTTGACATCAGAACATGGTGAATATAACTATATATCAGGCTTGGAAAACTTGTTCCATACTGACCAGCTTAAAGAACTAGTACCACATTGTTTTTGCAAAATTCGCAGCTAGCATATACATACCATTATGCTTTTTGTGACATACTATCACAAGCTAACACACATCTTGCCTGATTGGACTTGTAGACTATCCTATTATTATTCATGTATGTATTTTAGTTTGGGTGGTAAAAATTTCAGCTCATGACTTGAAGGTTGAATTCGATGATGTTAGAACAAGTGATAGTCATTGATGCCTGATATTACTATTAAATAATGTGACAATCAAAGAAGGTTTATTTTGCCCTTGGATAGTGAGCATTTCCATTCCTTTCAGCTCATACTTCATCTGATGACGTGCACATGTATCTGGTCAGATTTATATGGCCATTAAAGTATAAAATCACTCCTGGAAAAAATATTCAAATTATGTTTCTAAGAAAATAAACATGCAGATGTTGTTGTGACTGATAAATCTGATATTCATTAAGAAAATTACTCTTTCTTAAGATGTTATATGTTTATTTAAACCCTATAGCATACTTTGTCCTAACTGTCTGCTATTTCCTTTCTCAGCCTGTATCATATCGTATCTGCTACAATTCTATCATTGACAGAATCTGATTCATCTCGGGAAAAGCTAAAGCTGCTGATACCTGTGTTTAATTATTGGCTAAATAAACTATATTATTGCAAGGACTAGTTGCTTCTGAGGTTTCAACTTTTTCTAAGATATGGCAATATCGTTTTATTAGTTTAAAAGTGTCAATATCATGAACTATGTGAACTATGATATTTTAAAGCAGTTCCCTAAATAAAAGGGTTTAATTGATCTTGCACTCATATACAGATGTTCCATTTTCTCAGCAGATTTGTCTTTTGTATCTACGTTTGGTGGAAAATGGACAGACGTGGCAGCCACCACTTTGGGTACGCTGAAATGTCACCAGGCCTGGGCAATTGGAGGTTCAGGAGGCATTTTAGAGTCCCACAGATAGGTTCAACACATCCATACAGGTTTCTTTCCTCTCAATACGCCTTAATTGGCCAAGAGCTAACTAAATGACTAACAATGTGAATCATTGATGATTTTCTTGAGCATGTGCAGCTGGATTTTCTGTTTTTGCTACTATGGCAGGTTTGCTGTGAATGTCTGCTAATATATCAATGATGCTTCAATTATCCTATGATTATTATGCATGTATCAAAGAAATTCTTGTTGCTCTAGTTTGTAATGCTTAGCAATTTGGTATTGGAAGTACTTTTGCTTACATTCCAACTCCAACTAGTGCTAATAAATTCATAGAAATGTTTTAGTTGGAGAAAAGGGTAATAATACTATGCACCCCTGTGATCATATCATGACATTTTTCTTAATACAGTGCTGTCAGACTTATTTGTCTGTTTTAGTGATGACCAACTTGCAGAATTTTATTTGTAGAAAACAAACCACAAAATTTGCCAGCATTATGACTGCACAGGCTTGTACTCTTTCTGGTTTTGTTATGATTAAAAACTATATATTGCAGACATAGAAGCCTCAGTCCAGTCCATAGAGCTGAACAAAGAGAAGGATTTCCAGAGGAGAGGCACAATGATCAAGGTCATGATCTTATAGAAGTGGTAGCCACCAATGATGAGTGCTTACGAATTCACCGTTTAAGGGCCATGCGCGCTTTCAAATTCGCCCTTGTTGAGCATGTCAAGAAACTGATTAAACCCTACTGGAAGGAGGGCAAAATCAGTAAAGATGTGCATAAAGTAATAGTCAAGAAATCAGTCAATAAGGTTATTGAAAGCTTTGGTTCATCAGAGATTCCTATGAAGGGAAAGATCAGCAGTTACTTGATATCTTCACATTCAAAGCTCTCTAAACTCGTACAGGTTTGTCTCAGTTCTGTCTTTCGCCCACTCATTGATCTAGTATTTAACAGCATACTGAAAGTTGCCTGCTGTTTGATGTAAATTTAGACAAATTGCTAAATTTCACGTCCTTGCTTTCTCATTTTTGTAATACCATATACTATAATTCTTTCTCTCATTTAAGCTCTACTGTTCTATGCCTCTGAGAATTTTACTTTGATAAGAAGAAAATTTATTCTGAATCTGACTGTCATCCTCCGAGATTCAATACTCATATGGTAATTTAGTGTTGGTTTCCTTCTCCAGTCATGAAGCATCTAGGTGAGGAGGTTATGTTTATTAGGCAATTGCCTTTGGGAAAATATTGATTGACTAATACTCTCTGAGATTATAAATTTCCCCAGCAACATGTAAATTAGTTCCTGAAATATACGATCAAGGAAAAGAAGTCTGTGCATGACACAGTTTCTAATTCCACAAAGCTACATGCTGCAGTGTAACTAAAGCTAAAGCAGAAAACTTTTACATATATCTTAATTTAATATACTTTTCCGTGTAACTTTATGGAATTTGCTTTGAATGTACTTATTTTTCATATTTCTGAATTTGCAGGCCTATGTGGAGAAATACCAGAAGGTTTAGCATTTCAAAGACAAGAGTCCTCTAATTAATTCTGGCTTCTCTATATCTTAGTAATTTCTTATTAATGCCTGACAAATGTTTGAATTTTAGATTGTTTTTATGTGTCAATACTCTGGATTAGCTTACCCAGAACTCTAAAAGGTGAGTTTTCTCAAGTGTTTTTCATTTAATACTTGTTTTATATTCCGAGACTAGCGAATCTGCGGGGGTGATTTATACACTTCTTCATATGTTATTTTTTTTGTCTCAGACTAAGAGTTGGTTATCACTAAACATTGTGCTAATATTTGTGATAATAAGCCATGTAGATGTACATCTCACACTGTTCTATTATACTGTTAGTTAGATACGCTGGTCATAGGACGCCTAGAGACCAGTGAAAGTATGTTCATTCCAGTCACTTGATCCTAAACTTCTTTAACCTCTTCAAGCAGATTCAGTTCCCGAAACTTGTTCCTATGACTCTTTAACCTTTCAAGTGGATCATCTTCGTGATACATTTTTGATCTATACATCTATCATTTTCTGTTCTGACGGACTACTTGATGACAATTCTGTAGTCTGAACTGATCCTGTTATTGTGTCACCGTATTCGTGTTATGAAATATCTTCCAGAGATCAGCTGATATATATTTCAGTTGCTCTTCACCATTCAATTGTGCTTTTCTTGTGATCAGATTCAATTGTTCTCTCCTCATATGAGATACAGGATCAACCAGGGTTCTATAGGATCCTTTCAGTTATGTAAATCTGTATGCATAGCCGGTCTTTTCACTTAAATGTCTTGATGTACTTATGTAGGTGTCATGTTGAATTAGTTCTTCATTAGGTGACAATTTATGATTAAAAAACTCAACTGAACAGTCTTATCCCTAGGTATACAAGTTGCATGCGTAGATCTCTTTTTCCATTCTCTTGAAGAAGAGCTGTCTGACAATTTGTGCTCGTGTTAATAACATTTTTAAACCAAGCATCTATTCCCATATGCTTATTTGTCCGAAAGACATGAATCCAAGAGAACGCTACTTGTTATTGTCTTATCCTTTCCGTTTTAATTAATTTGGTAGTTTTCAATATGTATAGCAGTTAAGCATTGTTTAGGAAAAAAATTGTCATTCCCCTAAAACTAAATTTCAAATATCACATCTTGAAACATCTAAGCATGAATAACATGTCATTAACTGATACTAGATTTACATTGGAAGAATGTTCAAAAGTATACTTGGAAAATAACACTCTTTATTTCCGCTATTGCTTCTGGAAATTAATACAATAGTTGTTGGATTTTGCGGAAGATTTCCAAACTTTCTATTTCTTCAAGTCCTTTTTCACTTGTAATACTCCCCTGTTGATTTCAAGAAGTCCATCAAATCTGCATCCACGTGTTGTAGTTTTCAACTTTGGCTCTCAATTTTTGTGGACGGGAGTTAGTGAAATCCTACTGGTTTGAATCCTAACAAACCGATGCACTAGTTACTACTTTAATAACTAGTAACTACCCCCAAATCTATAACTTTCTTAAGCTGTTTTCGGCTTGTTGTCTGCACAAATGTTGGGAAAAGAATCCATACGACATGCATCTCAAAGCTTTATCAATGATGCCCCCTCACCATGTTTCTCAACAAAATGATGCTAACACATATATAAATGCACCTTTATTGCTATATTTTACCGGAGCATTCTTTAACAGAGAGTTGGATTTTGTTGGTACGTCTTTTGCTAGTTTGTCTTAGAAATGCATCAGAAAGTCAAAGTTTATGATCATTTGCAAGAATGCGTTTGTTGTTGTTTCAAGCAGTTGAGTTGCTATATTTCTAAAGTTGTTTTTACTTGTAGGAAGTAATTAGGTGGTCTTACGTTCATAGAAGTGAAATTATCTGATGTGTACAGTATTTTCTTTGATCCTAAAGTAGATCTTTTATAATTTTGCACGTGAGTGATGCTCTCTTGGTTTCGTGTAGTTCTAATAGCTTGATTATATTTAGATAGTAGATGGAACAACACTTGTAAGCGTCCTATTAAAACCGAGGATTATTGACCCACTTGCCATCCCCGTGCCGAAATAAATAAAGTTGTCTAGAAAAACCAGTTAGCAGCGGATAACCTAATAGTGAAAGAGTCGGACGGCTAACAAAAAGCTGAAAAAGCATCTTTTTGTGTATAATACTCCATACGAATGCTAATAGTTCGGAAATGTGAAAAAAATAATAAAATATAAGAAAAGTACCTAGATTCATGGAAGAGAAAGTCATATCAGTCACATGCTTGCATATCCATCATTCAAGTCTCCATTTATTAATTCAAATTGCATGTCCAGATTGACCTATATATGAATATGCGAGCATACCTTCCGCGCTTGTTTGAACAATAGCAATGAGTGATATGGTAAAATTCTTAAATGGCATTAATGCTTTCATTCTCTCAAATTATAATATACAGATAGCAAGTTAAGCATGATGTAATCCTATTCATATTTTTAATGTTGTTGCTCAATAAATATAAAACACCATATTCCGTGAAGCTTTCTTTTGTGCATTAAACTTTTTTTTCTTTAGCCTTCCTTGACTTCCGAACTTATCTTTAGTATGGGGTTTACATGCAGAAAATTTGGGACAACCCTTGTCAGCGGATTTCACTGGTGGAAATCTTTGCTTTCCCACGAATGCAACTGGGATAAAATTGGATCTGTAAAATCTTGCCGCTCGATTTCAATTTTATCTCGCAACTCATCCCGAATCATGTTTGAAGGTAATTGAGCCCGGAATGAAGTAGAACATCATGGTTGGGAATTTGTTCATATTCATCAACAATTTTCATGGAATGTATTTGACTTGGTTGCTGTTTTTGATTTTGTGATGAAAAGTCCACGTGTTCCGCTTGTGATTTAATTCCGAGAGAAAATGCAGCAAAGAATGGGGGATTTTCCAAAATCCTGATCTTTTTACGAGTCACAGCAGAAGGTATCATTTATGCTTTCTCTGCAACCGTAACTCTGTTTACTTTACGCTCCTGAGAGATATTAATTAACCCTGTCCCCATGCAAGATTTGCTTGCTTTGCTGAAAAGAATTTTATGATATAGAGTGTGATTAGATGATTCAGGAGCACCTCGCCTGCATAAACTTTTATTTAGGAAATATTTTGGGATATATGCAGCAAGTAAACCCAAAGACAACTATGGGGGGGGGCATTCAGTCATTTAGCTAATCCTGGTCATGTTGTGTTCAACCCTTTTCAGGATTAATCAGGGTGATCTATTGTTTAAATGTTTCAGTTAACGTTTTAAGAAAACCCGACTCATCAGCAAGCTGCTGTGTGACGGGACATGCAGTTTGGAAGGAAGGCGTCACTGTAGAAGTTAAAACTATAATTCCCATCTTTAACTATAGTTACACCTGTGATTAAAAGCATCTGTGAAATCCAGCTGGATATACTGTTCTGCCATATCTTTTCCAATCAATATGACAAATTCAGAACCCACATCATCCCAAGAAAACTGTGCCTTCTCTTTCTGCTGGTTGGCACTCCGGGATTGGTTATGGCCGCAGGCATCACAAGCTGGCCCAAAGTATTGGATCATGTTGGCCAGCTCGTTGACAACATGAAGCAAAGACAGTTCTTGGTGAGGATGTTGATTAGCACTTGATTATTGGTTTTTCAACGAGGTATTTTAGTACTTGTATCAACTTCTTTCCCCATTCGATCTGGATCTGAGTAAGCTAGAATCCGTACTTTTTGTTTCTATCTTGATGAATGCAATCCCCAGCGTTAGACAACCAAGTCTAAGGTTAATATTTAGTTTGTTGGAATCATGCATATAACTGTCCCTGATTGCATGGACTTCATTTTCAAGTATACTTGTGATCTTATGGGATTGGGTAAGTTGGAAAAAGTTTTCATCTTCTATGTTCATTTTCTGAATAGTAACTCATCTGCTATAATGGACAAGTGGTCAAACTCTTGATACCTGAAGTTTTCCTGCTTAGTTTCATATAAAAGAATGTCTCAAACAAATAAATAACTAAGTAACAAATAAAAAGAAAAGTGCATCTAAAAGATATAATATCAGAACTAATAATTTATTTTGGAATTTAGTTAAAGAAATGTTAAGCTTTAATTTAAATTAAAGTTAAGTTTGTGCTCATGAATGCTTGATTTTCTTATTCCCCTAACAGGTTACCAGAGCTCAGCAATGACAGAAGGAACTTCAGCTATCTGTATCGAGTTTTGCTCATGCAACAGATTCAGTAGTCAGAGATAAATATCAAGTTTTGCTCATAAACAGTCCAGTAATTGGTTTGGCAACTTACTAAATTGCATCTGTAATTTCATCAAAAACAAATCTTCTTATGAATCTTACCTGATCTTATAACATTTCTGCTTGTTGTTTTTCTTAACTTTCGTATTCTTGGTGTCAACAAAAGAGGCAAATAGTCATTGACAGGAGCTTCCCTTATGATTCCTTGCATAGTTGTGTGGTAACCAGATATGCAATTGGACTAATCACGATTGATAAGGATATAGCTATTGGTTTTATTTAATTTTGATAATTTTTTTTTATGCATGAGAATGTGTGATAATGTCTTGTTTACATCTCTTCAGTTACTAAGAGGAAAAATAAAGATGACAAGATTCAGACTTCAAGATTCAGGTGATGGTGTCGTTAGGCACAGCAACTGTTGAAACTTGCTACAAGGTATGTGGCTGGAAGGTCTCGATGCTTATAAGTTTTCTGCTGTTTTGGTTTTGTAAAGTGTACGCGTATTTCTGAATAGGACTCTCATCATTACGTTTGATGTATGTTGGAATGGTTGCACGACCTGTTTTCTCAGTAAACATATATATATATATATATACACCTATTGAACTCGATTCAATGTCTTTCAACTAGTTCATTTCTCCTTTGGCAACAATTGATCAATATTCAAATTAATGAAATCTTGGTTTTCTCTATTCATGATTCGTCATCTGTGGTTTCCTTCCTTGCATTAACAGAATATAGGTCTCTGCCACTTGCATAAAAAATGCGTTATGTGATGCCACAGCTTTAACTTTAAGATCATGTTTTACATCACTAGTCTTTTTCAGATTGAGATTTTAACAAGAAAGCATAATGTCTTTGTTGGGCTTAAACATGACTTGAGAACAGAGCTACTCTTTAGAACCGAGATTAGGACATTGATAATAGATATCAGATTCCCTTGTACCTTGAAGTGCAATAGCTAAATCTTGACTGAGAAATGACCAATCATGATATGTGGATTGTCTCCCACTGAAAAACATTGTAGTCAAATGATTGATCTGTAGTATTTGGACATGCCATTCTTGTTCTTCAATAGTCCTATGCCCCTTCAGTAGATGTTTATTTTCTTCGCAACTAAATGGTAAAAGTTAAAACCCTACTGAGGATTATACATATCGCCTTTCATCCAATCTATAAGGGTTTGTTGGTCACTAGTATTTTTTCCTTTCGATCTCAAAACATTACTTACCAAGATTACTGAATCGTAATTTTGCTGGATTCTTTTTTATTGAACACAATAAAGGAATATACAGTACCTTAGGCCAACAACACAAGTCATGAGTCCCCTAGGGGATGCTCAAACGACTAGAGCCTCGACCTCCCATGTCATCCCGTAATTGAGGTTTTGGGTTCAGATCTAATTAGGTTCTTGTGTATCATAAAGAAAAAATAACTAGAAAAAAAGACCTTACTCCTACATGAATTGTGTTCTCACCCCCCCCCCCCCCCCCCCCAATCTAGCAAAAGAGACAAACAAGTATCATAACATTAGATGTTGCGGTGGAGGGAAAATGATTAACTTCAAGACTCATTTCTCTGCAATAATTTTATATACTAAGAAAATGACCAAAATGAAGAAAAAAAAATGTCCATAGATGAATTGTGTTTAAAGCAAATGTAGCATGGGGGCAATGTGGTACAACTCATTTACTACAAAGCATTAACTCAAAAAGCATGTTGTACACACCCCATTGATTGTGTTTTCACATGATTAGAAACTTGAATTTTCAAACCCTTCACTTTGCATCAAATAAACATACCCACTAGCCCCTCTTCTTTTTCTTACACACATATTGATATATGTGCATCTTTCCAATGTACACTAATTAATATAACCCCTTTTTCTTCTCACTTTGCATGACCTAACACTATAAGGACCATTACCTAATTTGCCATTCTTAGACCCAACAAGGGATATCTCCACTTTTTCCTATCTTTTTCCATTTATAGAAAGTTGAAATTTCACTCTCAAAGCTAGTCACTGTTAGTGCAGACTCTGAGGAGGAGGAGGAGCAATGTGGGGTGTTGAATTTCAAGAATTTACTTCTCTTTTGTATGGTGGGATTCAATGAGAGTGATGAGATGTATTAAAGTCCTTTTTGGTAACATGATTTTCCTTTTATGGGAATTCTTGATAAAGTTTTGTGGGCATAAATATACCCTCTTTTGGCAACTTGTGGACCATCTTGTAAACTTGTCTTGTTTTCTCCAATTTCGGGATCATTTTCTTCAAATCCCAAAACCCTAATTTATTTTTTCTATTGGTTAAAACTTTGAAGCCAATTAAATCAAACGTGATGAATGTAGATTTTCTTCCATTTTTGTAAATTAAATATGATATTGAAGAAGGTAAAAGTGGTGATTCAAATTGAATGGATTGTGTCTTCTTGTGACATATATTGTACAGTCAAATTGATTTAAATACGACTCCGCCTGATGAGAAATTTCTCGTTTCGTATTAATTATTACTCAGAAATAAGTTTTTACATTAATCGAGATTCTTATGGTCATGGTTAAGGAAGGTATAGTCGACCTTTTTGTTGTCAATTAAAAAAAGAATTAATTATACCTAGATTATTTCTAAAAATATAAAAACTACATTTTTCCCAAAAAAAATTATACATCCTATCTCAAAAATGCTCGGTACTCAATCGCACTACTGTCATTAGAATTTTAGATAGAAAATGCGAATATTAGCAAAGTTTTTCATGAACCCTAAATTTTGTTTTAAATCATCCAAGCTCTTCATATTTTATTGACCAAAGTATCGTTCGTAATGTTTTTGAAACCTATGTCGATGTAAATATAATAAGTTAAAAGGAGGTAAATTTGAACAATACTTTACCGCTCGTGGAAAACTTAAAAATTGTTGCATTCAACACCAATCCATTTTAAAGTTTCTAAAAAAATGATTAATTTGTATATGCATTATGTATAACACGAAAAGATATTAGAGTTATCTCTTGCTTTCCCTAATGAGATGTTCCTTTATATATGTATATGATTATAACAAATTCATTTATTTTTTACTACAAAAAATATTATTTTTATTTTTTTTTAAATTCAAGTGTAACATTGAAAGTTCACTACTTTCGTTCTAATTAACAAAGAAAGCATTAATTTCATCAAGGGTGCAAGTATAATTTCTAATATTCTTTAGGAGAGAGATTAATTTGGCATCTTTAGAGGGCCTCTAGATGTAATTTACCTTTAAAAGAAAGAAGATAATATACATACATCGTTTACAATTCAAAATTGGACAATCATTCCATGAAAAACAGACAATGGCTCATCCCACACAATTTGAATTATTAAATATAAGTGATGATACCGACAAAAATTCTATATTGATCGCAAAAAAGGAGTTTGTGTAACTTATAAATGGTAAGGCATCTTCTCTTAAGTTAAGCGTCATTTTAAGGATAAATTTGTGATGTTTCAATTAAAGCGGACAATATCTTGTGTTACAAGGTACAATTTGTATTATGTGTTGTTGTCTATGAGAAGCGGCCATGTTTGGGGACTGATAATACTAACAAGCACTCAACATCAATTTCATACAAAAAGCTTGTGTAATTTATAAGTCCTGATGGCTTATTTCCTAATCAGAAGTTCTTCGAAGGACAAATTCATAAGATCTTGGTCAAATATACAGTACTTCACTCACATGGTACCAATTACATTGCACGCTACACCAACAAGTTTATCAACACTAATATATGGAAAAAAAAAAGTCACTCCTCACTTCCAAACCACGAGTTACGACACCACAACACAAAATTTTGAAATACCAATTACACTTTTAAATATTTTTCAATAATATATTTATTTCTTTCAAATGGCTCACGTCATCTTTTAACCGCCAATCTACTATTATTTTCACTCATATTTATCATTTGCTCGACTTTGAATCATGTACTGATTTTTAAGTTTAAACTCCCTATCTTGTCATTTTAATTATATGTGCATAAATATTGGGCGTGACGAGGATCAAATCTTGAAAAGATAAATTCAAATGAGTCATATTTATGGCTCGAGCTGAGCTTGACCTTTTTTTTTCCTAATAGTTTATTCTTTTTTGCAACAAAGAAATAATTAAGAATTGGAGTTTAAAAACAGAAGTCAAACAAGGTGTCCCAAGTGTAAGAGGATAAGGTTTTGAGCAGTTGTCTAAATTCCTGGGAGCATTATTTCTTATGTTTGTTTTCCCAAAGGGCTTACTAATCAATTTCTTTTACTCGTTTCTTAACTGAGTTTGTTGGCCATTTGCGCGTCATCGTAGTCAAAAGATGAGGGCTTATTAGCTATTGCAATCACCTCTTGTCCCATTTTTGGTTCTATAATTTTGAAATAATACGTTATAAAAAAATAATTCAATAATTACGGAAATATTTGATGCAAAAAATCAACGTCAAATTAATTAAAAAAAATTCTCATTATTGATCTATATTTATTTAATATATATTTCAAATAATCGTTAGCAAGTAAATTTTTATTATTAAATTTATTGGCAAATAGTTTCTTATATCAAATAATGTAGATTAGCACGCTTACGTTTTTTATTTTTATTTTTTGTCACCATTGAGACATTTTCTTAAAGTGATACTTTTGATCCACTTTAATTTTAATTTTGCAATTGAGAACAGTAATATTTTTTTTAAAAAAAAATAGAATATTCAGTGTAGTTTTTATAGAAAAACGTTAGACTCACTGAAAAATGGGGTCATTACGTGCTGAGAGTGTGCGTCTTTTGTTTTTAATTTCTGACAAAATTGACATTTTCAACATATATTTAACAAAGTTATTAGTTACAGTTCACTATAATTAATTATTAATTATAAAATTAAAATCAGAACGATCAAAATTGCCACTCAAACACAATTATAAGATCAAAAATATATTTTTCCTTTTTTATAATACATTGACATGCCACTTTTTTCGTGGGAATATTATTTTCGAAATTAGTATAATTTCAAAGTAAGTAATTAATCAACTTGAATTTGGTCCAATCGGATTATAATTTTTCTCTCTATGGTTTATTAATTTGGTCTGCAAATCATTTATTTTTTGACTCGTCAATTTCTATTTTATCTCAAACTTGTACGTGTCCTCCTCTCATCGACCCCCTTTTTCGAACGTATTTAATTACTTGGTTTATCCGACAACTACTTACAGCTCCAAAAACTCGCATGTTAAACATTTTAAAATATTTTTTTCATAAATAATGAAAATTTTAGATAGTTTGTAAAATAAATGGTATAGTACAAAAATGAACCATCATCTACACTTTTCGTTCTTAAATTTTACTATTAATTCAATTTTAGTTGTCAGACAATTAGAGGTGACAATTCTGATCATCAACTATTATTTAGAGATCGCGATCTGGAGTGGTTTCCTCGGCTTGTGTTGTAGTTTTGTTTAGGGATAATAACATTCTCCTCCCTTGAGGTTTAATGTAATTTCACGCATACTTTTTGTGGTTTGAAAAATTATGTCTAGCACATCTAAGGTTTGTTTGTCTAACAAATAAATCCACTCCCTCATCAATTTCATTGAATTGTTGATATTAACAAATAAATAAATAAAAATATTTATCCTCGATTGATTTATTGCAGGTCAAATAATTTATTTTTGCGTGAAAATATACCTCTTCACATGCATTAATGCGTGAAAATGTACAAGGATAATTTGATCATAAAAAGATTTACTTGTCATGCAATAATTCAGTAATAAGTCAATTATGAATAAATATAGATTTTTATATTATTTTATTTTTCAAAATATCGATAAATTTGGTGAATTTTGACTAACGAATGGACTTATTTATTGGACAAAAGCAAACCTTAAGGGTACTAAATATAATTTTCCAAACCACAAAAAATTTACGTATAATTACACCAAGCTTCAGATAAGGAGGGTATAATTATCCCTTTTACTTACTTGATCTTCATTGTTAATTAACACAAACTATAAATACATTAGTGTACTCCTATATCACAACCATGGAATTGACTTGTATGAATCTTTCAAGTTGATTCATGTTTAGTTAATAATTAAGAGCAATCATATCTAATTGCTTTAAATTTCTCTATCATAATATATGCACTACACTTCATATTTACCCTATAGCTAATTAAAGACACATTTTTCTTTGCACAAGTTTACTATATTAATTTGATTTTTATTGAAAAAATCATATTTCACGTTTCACAAGTTTTACTTTATGTAATTTTGATCTTGTCATTGAATTCATCATATTACATCTCATAATTACTCAAAAAATTTGAAATTTTAATTCCTACCCTGAATTTTATTAAATTATGACTGAAACATCAATCAACGCCCATCAACTTAAGGGAGCTCGTGCAATACATATGATGTTTTTGTTAGAAATTTAATAAAATTAAGATTGGGCTAAAATTACAAATACTTTGAAGTATCGAGTGGAATGTGGTGATTCAAGAAATAATGGGGCCAACAAAAAGACTAACTTATGGACGTAAAATCTCATTTTCCCATCTTTTAGATTTTTATTAATTTGAATTTTTTTTTTTTATAAACTGATTTGATCGTTGGAGGATTAATATTCACTAAAAAAGTTTTGGTTCCTTTACCATTGTTGGCATATTGCACTCAGTGGCCTCTTCTCCATTAATATCTATATTAATATAAAATAAAATTTTCATTTTATTCATAAATGATGGTTTATGAAGCCACTATATCAATTTTTTTGTTATATGATAATAAACTTAAACTGTTTTTTGTTTTTTATTTTAAATGTTATGTGTTGATTTATATATTTTATTTTTATTTATATCATATTTTAAAATATAAAAAATTATTTATTATATACACAGATCAAAATATCAGAAAATGAGATCATGGAAAAGGTAATGCATAATTCAGCCACATATATGTATGTGTGTGTGAAAATGAGTTGATGTGCCCTTCTCTAATCACTTTAGTTGAAGAAGTTATATATGATGGTGATGATGGGGAACAAATCCTTCTTCCTCATTTTTTAAATTCACCATCTCATCTCATGATCCCTAATTGCTCTCAAAGCAGCCACCATTAATCACCGCCCACCTCCAATCGCCGCCACAACGTCTCGAGTCCCTATGCACCCCATTCCCCTTGCCCGTCGCCTCCCATTTCCCCAGTCTCCATAGCGCCGCCCCTTTCCCATACCCTCGGCTCCGTCGCCGCCACCCTGCATATAGTTGTCCTCCCTCTCCAGCCCGCGTTGTGGTTGCCGTTGCCGTTGCCATAGCCACCCTCCCCTCCCTCCAGCCTTCTCTCCCCCCCTTCCGCCCTCTCTCTTTATATATAATATATATTAGTCTGGCTAGTTGTTCCTATGTGTATATAATAAATAATTTTTTATACTTTAAAAATTTTTATAAATAAAAATAAAATATATAAATAAATTCATTACATTAATTAAAAAAATAAAAAAATAAAAAAATAACAAAATAATAAGTTATCAATTCATTTAAATTTTGAAAAGTTGAATAAATTAGTTATTTTATCATGAAGGGCATTGTTTACTTCATAAAAAATTAATGTAGTGATGTCATTAACTGTCGTTTGTGAGTGTGGAAGGACTTTTCTTTTTATTTATATTATATAAATATAGTAAATATATTTTAAATTAAATTTTATATAAATATAGTTTGTATAAATATGCAATTAAATCTATACCGTTGATTAGAATTAAGTAAAAATTAGGCTATTAATATGCTAATCAAATTTGGATCTTAGATTCAAATCATATCCAATAATTTTTAAATAAGACAAATGTCATTTTACTAAAAAAAAATTATAAAGATTAAAGAAAAGCGCGTGATGGATTTTTTTGATTTATTTTTAAAATACAGTGCGTAAATTGTTGTTTTCTAATATCATATGGGGATAAATTATAAAATCTTGTATTAATTTTAATTTCATATATATCGGATATCTAGAGAATCACATGCACCCTAGAGTTATGCGTGTGAAAAACGTGCCTTTAAATCGATAAAATATTTCATTTTTGTTCACTATAAGTTTGAAAAAAGTAATCAATTTACATTTTTTAATGATTGTAATTATATTAAATTTTAAAAAAATTAATTATAATTTACTTTATGTTTATAATTTAAGAGGGCAAAGTGCACTACCTCGTACGCTTGAGAGGTGTCTGCAATAATATTATAAAAATACATGAAATTTTGATTTCTTTTTCAACTTTTATTTAAAATTACAGGAAATGAGTTCATACATGCATAGTCTTAAATTTGAGTAAGAGAAAGTGTCATATGGGTTCGGAAATCAGTTTCAAAATGATTGCTCCTGTGCATGCGTATGCAGTTATAAATTATTAAATGCTTAAGAGGTATTTAATTTCTTTGCATGCATTTTTGGTACTTACTCATCGAAATTGATTTAATCTTCTGCTCTTCGTACAGCTTTTTTCATGATCC
Source organism: Sesamum indicum (assembly GCF_000512975.1). NCBI lineage: Eukaryota > Viridiplantae > Streptophyta > Magnoliopsida > Lamiales > Pedaliaceae > Sesamum > Sesamum indicum. The sequence continues at coordinate 6,679,883 of NC_026159.1, read as the reverse complement.
AATGCTCCAGACCACTAATTAAGAATGTCAGCACCGAATGATTATAATTGGTACTGTCTGAATTTAGTTTGGTAATTTTGTTTAAAAATTTTAAAATTTTTGTACATTGAGGACACAAATGTTATAAATTTGCCAAAATTATCGAAAAGTAAATGTGACCATCTTATTGGATGCATTTTGCCGGTTATTTTTATTCTACTAAAAAAAAAATGAGATTTGGCATGGATCAGTTGACCGTTCCAAATACGGAACGGGTTTTTGAGCACAAATGGGAACGGAAGTTGGTGGATGACGTCATGATCCCCATTTTTCTTGGGTTATTTTTTTGAAACGGTTAAACCGCGCCAACATGTGTTTCGAAGTAACAGTTACATATCCGCTCCCACGACCGCTCCAACAAAGTAACGGTAAATAGTTGGAACTCTGTTTGGAACACATTATTAGGGATAGTCTTGCATTGACCGTTCCTGTATATGAAATATTTGATGTCCAAAAGACAACCGTTAATAAATGTATTCCAAAATGAGGTACAATTTATAATAGTTTTGAGTACGCACCTAAACAGTTATGCAGAAAACCATTCCTAAGTATGAGTTTATTTAAGACGGAATATGTTACAATGATCGTCTCAAAAACCTGTACAAATTGAAACGGTTTGGTTGTTTTATTAATATTGTATTACTAAGAACATTCCAAATAAAGTACAATAGTCAACTGGTAAAAAACTATTTCTAAGTCTAGTGCAATAACCGTTGCAAATTATAAAATAACGGCTATTTTTTAATGGTTAAATATGTGTTCCAGTATGGCAGTACCTGTTCCAAAGCCCGTTCTAATTTTTTATGTGTATATATATTCATCTCTTTCCATTTAATCTCAGTATCTTCTTCCATTCTTCTTATTTTATCTCTATTTCCTCAATCTCTCTTGAATTTTTTGATCTCTCACTACCCCTAATCTTTTCAGGTTTGAGTCCTGCTTCCACGAGTGCATCAATGAGATGGTGCAAGTACACTTTCCCCACCCGTGGCCATGTCGAGGCAGGTGCCGCCTGAGCACCAATATTTCTGGTTCGAGAGCATGAAGGTAATGTAATTAAAATTAATTTTGTATTATCTTATAATCTAAATTATTTAATAAATTTTACTAATATTTTGTTTAATTTTCTTATTATAGATGACCTACTATGAAATTGTGACAATAGGTTCATGTTTTGGATCTTCCTCATGTGGACCAAAAAGTACATTCGAAAGACGTTCTCCGTTGCTTAGTCGAGCCTAGTCAAGCCACTTTGACTGGCCAATGATGTGTGGCTCCAGCTCTAGGCATATTGGGCTAGCAAGAACTTTCAGTAGGAGTCCTCGAAGAATAAGGCGAACCGGGCGGTGAACCCCACGACGTCCTCGACTGTGTGTACCGCAGGGGATCTTCCTCTGTCGGTACAAGAGGAAGTTGGTAAGTACATTACAGTACTTTTATAGGTTTATCATTACTTTATATATATTATGCTAACTGTTTTATTCTTCTAAAGGAGGTAAAACTCGATCTGCCGCCCAAGCATATGGAATTGTTTGCCATATGCTATAAGCAGAAAGAGGATGGCGGCTCGAGCAGGCTGAGGGCGGTTGAGGTGGTGGTAAGTACCTTACTAATATTAGTTTTTTTAAAAAAATAATGCTTGGTTAAAAGTTCTCATAATTTTATTTGTTTTGTAGGAGACGCTCCAGAAGCTGATGGAGGATCATCAACCTCAGCCTCCGGCTAGTGACCACCATATACCCATCGAATCAGAGGCTTCGGTGGTGATGACCGAGCAGCAGATGTGGCTGGCTGTAGATGGGGCCAAGAATAAGATTCGTGTATTCGATCTTGGTTTAGAGGCCCCCCCCCCCCCCCCCCCCCCCCCCGCCACAACCAAACCCAATTGTGGAGGACCTTATCGACCGGCTCGAGATGATGATAGCTGACAATATGGCCATGATGAATTATTTTATCCTAATTATTCATGTTTCATAATATTTATTATATTTTATTATTTTATATTTATTTTACTAATTAAATTCATAAATAATTAATTAAAATTCTATTAATTCATTTAATTATTTATTATAATTTATTAAAATATATAAATTAAATTATTTATTAAACTTTATTAAATATATAAATTAAATTATTTATTAAAACTTATTACATTAATTAAATTATTTTTCTATAATTTATTTTATATTAAATAATTTATAAAATAAAGAATTAGGAACGGTTTTAGTAGTTGTAAAGAAAATATTATAAATCTAAATAAATGTCTGTTCCTAATACCATTACTAAAACAGTTCTAAATACGTGTTCCTAAATAATATTCGCCGTTCCTAATACCATTGCTAAAACCGTTTTAAATACATGTTCCTAAATAAGGATGGTCATTCCTAATACCATTGCTAATACAGTTTTAAGTGCGTGTTCATAATAAGATTGACCGTTTCTAATACCATTACTAAAACAATTTTAAGTACGTGTTTTTAAATAAGATTGACCATTCCTAAAACAGTTACAGAAGTCTGTTTCAAACAAAAATTTGACCGTGCTTAATTCTATTGCAAATATTGACAAACAAACCATTTTGATGACCAATTCTAAATATATCACCAATATAAATAAATACAGTTGGAAAATTCAGGCATGAGTATTACAAAGACCGTTTCAAAAGTAACTCGAAATACATAATATAAAATTTCCAAATGTCATCCAAGCCTTTCCAATTAAGAAAAAAAATATTTTTACACAAATTCAATATTAGGAACGGTCACCAACAATGTGTTACAATGACCGTGCCAAATTGAAACGATCCTTCATAAACCGTTCCTAAATATTTGTAACACCGTCTATAAGGACGGAACGTGAACCGTTCCTAAATTCGATTTAAATTAATTCCGTCAATTCCAAATCGGGGAATTTGTTTCTAAATCCACCCCAAGTCCTACTTTTTTTTGTAGTGTAATTCTTAATGTATGAAATTTTAAAATTACATAATAAAATTATAGTAATAAATTCGTAGAAGACTAAAATTATCAACCACATACTCATAGGACAATTTTTCCTTAATCAGTGCTACTCTATCACTAAGAACTTTGAAAATTTTATACTCTGTACACATTTTGGTCCTACCTAATTAGATAAGTCTGTTCGCAATTGATTTAATTGCATTTACAATTATGTCAGAAAGTAAAACATAGATATGAACATTAATTTATTAAGGATGTTTTAGTCTAGTGGTTAAGGATAAGATTGATGTCCCATAAATAAGTTTGAGATCATGTGTTTGAGTCCTACCAATTATTATTGGTATTTATTTGTCCCATTTTATGTAAATTATGAGTTATTGTAATTTGTTACTGTTCTTAATGATAGCTAATGTAATAAGAATGTCTGGTATCGCCTAAGTTGCCACGGCAACAAAAATCAGTCAATAAGATGTATTTCTTTAATTTTTAATCGACTTGCGACTAATACCACTTTTCAACCTATCATGAAGTATTTTGGCCAATTATATTTTAAAAATCGTAAGATTAGAAAAATATAAAGGACCGTCTCACAATCCTAACAAATTACATAACTAAAATACCAAATTACTATAATTAAAAGATAAAAAAACGCAATTAAGCCATCCGTTCGTGGAGGTTAGCTTGCATTGAGGTATAAGACAAGTCAAGGGAGACCCACTATAAACCAACCACTTAATTAGTGACGGAAGTTTGAGACAAAAATGAACCATCACCATCGCGATGGATGTCGAGACAAACATAGACGGATAGTCATCAAATGGGCAAAAATGTCGCAACAATGGCAAAATATTGCTGAAATTTTGCAACAGCATGTTTGTCGCAAAATCTGATACCAAATTGGCACAAAATTGGGTGGAGAGTATTTCCATCGCAATTCCTCGCGAAGATTGTTGCAAATTTCTTCTCTCCTATAATTTTTAATAGAATTTGCAATAGCACACGTGCCACTAAGTTATGATGAACTTGAAATCATAAATACGAAGAACTTTGGGATAGATCTTCCTTAGAGTTGGCAGGTGGTGGAAATATGTTGCAAAATCCATCACAAATTACAATATACGTGAGATGGATAGACATGTGTCACAATCCTACAATTTACGACGCATTTTGTTATGGATAAATAGCTATATTGCAATTTTCTGAATCAATTACAAATTTGTTGAAATTCCAGTGGCTGCTGTCCATCGCAAAGGTCGTCTCAAATTCAATAGCGATATTACAACAGTCATTTTTATGCGTTCCAAATCAATGAAAATTGTTGCATTCCAAAAAAATCCGTTGCAAACACCTCTGTATATTGAACTCCTGCTTTCATTTGTATTCCTACACTCTTACAACATTTCAACATATACAAGCTCTCTCCGTCTTTCTATTTATTAATTGTCGAACTTTATTTTATCTTTTTTAAATTTTACGTTGAATTTGTGATTTTACTTTTTAATTGATGTATATAAGAATTTAATCGTTTTTTTGTATTTCAAGCTTTTTATTTAAATATATTGTTTACGACAATTCTTAGAAAGTTATCTGCTTTGCTATCTCGATATCAATGAAAATCCGCATGATTATGTGAATGTAGGAAAATTTATTTAAATTATATTTTTTTGTGCATGTGTTTAGATAACAATGTTAAGATGATTGAGAAATTAAATGTACTAGAAAAATCTACTTGGTTATGTAGGATTCATACCAAAGTTTGAGGTTGTTGTTTATGATCATTTTATGAAATGGGCTAATGATCAACATGTATATATGGACAGTTAGAAAATCGGATCTCGATGAGTTAAAAAAAACAAATAATGTAACATATGACTTAAGTCTTATTAAGGATTTTGTAGATCATTATTGCAATTGGACTGCGCATGGCAAGGAACGAGTGTAGGAAGGAGTATGATGATCCGATTCTCCAATAAAATTCTTATTGCAAATCCATATTATTTAATACAAGAAACTTACTAAAGAATTTGCAAGCAGCGAAAATTTACTTGCTAATGAATTTAGCAATAAATTATTTAAAATATATATAAAATAATGTAAATTAGCAAATGAAAGTTTTACTTGCTGACTAATCGGCGTTGATTTTGACATCATCTTTTTTTAGATATTGAGTCATTTTCTTGTAGTAAATATACTGATATCACAAATTCAAGGTAAGAAGAAATAAAATAAATTAATTCAATGGTTAATAATATAGAGAGATAACTCGTGCGTTGAGAGGCAAAAAAAATACAATTTTAGTCGTGCAACTTAAATAGTGTGGCAATTTTAATTCTGCACGAATAAATTTACGTAATTTGATCTTGTAGCTTTAGATTTCATAATTTTAATTTTTTTTCAATCAATTCGACTGTAAAATTGTATATGACTTGTACATATCTCAAAGGAGCAGAAGACATATTCGACAAGAAACGCTCATCATATTTTAACTTATTGCATCTGATACAATTTCAGCAGCATAAAAGTCATACGTAGTTGTCACATCAATGAGTGATTTGATATGTGCTTCTCTTTAATTACAAAATATAACAAACTTACACTATAATTTAAGGGGTAATTTGTAATTAGTTTCTCTAAAGTTTTCATAATTATAAATATTATTTTATTTTTAAAAAAATTATCAATATATATCCCTCCTATTTTAACGACTATCCAACAACTAGCCCGATCCATTAGTTTTCATTAATTAAATTTTTATTTATTTCTTGTGGTGAACTGGTGTAGATTATGAATTATAATTTTATTTTTTTTAAAAAAAAATTATGAACTAAGTGGGCAATAATCTTTTACAATCTTTTAAATTTTTTTATCCACCTAATCCGGATTTTTTTATATTTTAAAAATACAATAAAGACAAAGTGCGCAATTCCAGACATCATTCAAAGGATTATATAATTTCATCAAATATTATGAGATATTGATAATTTTTCAAACAATAGAAAGTATTTTTATGTTAAACTTCTAAAAAAAAATTTATTATAATTTATTTTAATTTAAAAATTAAGTAAACTTACAGTTACACACATAAATAATAATTTACATCAACATTAATACGAAAGTGTGACGTATAATACTTCACCAAATCCTCCTCATGCTCTAAAACCCAATATTAGTATAGTATTATAGTTAGAAATTAATTAGTTTTTTTTTTCAAAAATAAAAAGTAATAATA